>NW_027332015.1:379009-494623 GCF_048418815.1 Hemitrygon akajei
TTGTCTATGGCTTGGCAATGTAACTTCTTCAATGTTGATTAAAAATAAACACTTTAGATAAGTGCTGTAATTTAAATATATAAGTGCGTAAGTAAATTCATAAATTGATGGATATAAAACAAACAGAGGCAGAATGTTTCATATTCCAGCAGCATGTATATCAATAGATTTCCCTCAACAATTCTAAATTGCTTCTTTCACCGTGTATCTTCTCTCTTAAGAGTTTGCCGATTCTTTTATCCGTCCCTCAATGTGCACAACTGTGTGAGTTTGTTCCAGTGATGTCCCACTCATAAATGATGTAATATTCATTTTGATTTTCTTATGTGAGCTTCGGATTGGTCTGTATCGCGTCATCCATGTTTTATTGATTATACAGTGACAGCCTTGTTCAATGTGGTACTGAGAGAGTTTGTGAGTAGGAATGTGAGGGAAGCTCAGGTTTCACATTTGAAATAATCCAATGTCCCACATTGCAGCATGCGGCTAACTGATGAACTACTGAGAAACTGGGGTCACCGCTCAGGCCCAAAACCCACCCCACCCCGCCCCACTATGTGCCACCAGATATAAAACATCCCCGCTGTGTACACAGACACTCTGTCCAGTGCCCCATTAGCCCTGGGCGACATCGATGTTTACGTCATTTAGATCAGCCTCCCCTGTATCATACTTATTTTCGATACCTTGAGGTCCAGAACTGTCCACGGATCCCTGCATCTCTTAAACTATCTTCTCCATATTTGTAGTATCTGTGTGTGTGTATATATATATGTGTGTGTGTGTGTGTGTGTGTGTGTGTGTGTGTGTGTGTGTGTGTGCGTGTTATGTGTATTTCAGTGTATGTGTGTGTGTGCGCGCGCACGTTTATTTGTTTGTTCGAGTGTGCATATGTGGGATGTGGTATGTCGGGGTGCGTATGTATATGCCTGTGTGTATGTTGAAGCACCTCTTGTACATCTTGTAATGTATATGAATAAAATTTCCTGCTCGTGCTGTGGATTTTGAAACGTTAAGGTAACCATCGAAACCGCTGTTGATTCCACCTGAGGAAGAGTTAGATGCTGAAATACTGTGATGTTCAATTGGCTACAGGAATATAATTGGGTGATAATTCTGCCATTCACTGTCCTGTGGGTTACGAGCACAAACACCAATACGTTTGACTCTGGTGTAAATACCGGCATGATAATTTCTGTCATTTTTAGATTCAACTCCGTAAACAGATGTCTTCATCTCCTGCTTTAACATTAAATTCCTGCGTATTTGGGATTACCTCCGCAGCGTCCTGGTAGAAATAAATACAGGATCGCCAATTAAGGACACGCATTAGTAAAATTCAATTTAGAAACTATTATCACCACATTGTGTAGCAGCACCATGACCTTTCGCTCTTAAACTCAACCTCACGATTGATGAAAGCCAATGCACCATAGGCCTTCTTAACCACAGAGTCAACCTGCGTAGCAGCTTTGAGTGTCCTATGGAGTCGGGCCCTAAGATCCCTCTGATCCTCCAAACTGCCAAGAGTCTTACCATTAATACTATATTCTGCCATCATATTTGACCAACCAAAATGCATCCTATCAGTGTCCCGTTGTAAATTCTGTCAGCCCACCACAATATCCACAATACCCCCAACCTTTGTGTCATCAGCAAATTCTCTAAGTTATCCCTCTACATCCTCATCCAGGTCATTTATAAAAAAACCCACAAAGAATAGGGGTCCCAGAACAGATCCCTGAGGCACACCACTGGGCACTGGCTTCCATACAGAATATGACCCGTCTACAATCTGTTTTTGCCTTCTGTGGGGAAGCCAGTTCTGGATCCGCAAAGCAATGTCCCCTTGGATCCCATGCCTCCTTACTTTCTCGATAAGCCTTGCATGGTGTTCCTTATCAAATGCCTTGCAAAAATCCATATACGCTACACCTATGGCTCTACCTTCATCAATATGCTTAGTCACATCCTCAAAAATTCAATCAGGCTCGTGAGGCACGACCTGCCTTTGACAATGCAATGCTGATTATTCCGAATCATATTATACCTCTACAAATGTTCATAAATTCTGCCTCTTAAGATCTTCTCCATCAACCTACCAACCACTGAAGTAAAACTCACTGGCCTATAGGTTCCTGGGCTATCCCTACTCCCTTTCTTGAATAAGAGAACAAGATCCGCAACCCTCCAATCCTCCGGAACCTCTCCCGTCCTCATTGATGATGCAAAGATCATTGCCAGAGGCTCAGCAATCTCCACCCTCGCTCCCACAGTAGCCCGGGGTACATCCCGTCCGGTCCCGGGAACTTATCCAACTGGATGCTTTCCAAAATCTCCGGCACATTCTCAAGCTTTTCAGTCCACTGCAAGACATCCCTACAATGGCCAAGATCCTTTTCTGTAGTGAATACTGAAGCAAATTATTCTTTAAGTACCTCCATTATTTCCTCGGGCTCCATAAACACTTTTCCATTCTCACACTTGATTGGTCCTATTCGCTCACATCTTATCCTCTTGCTCTTCACATGCTTGCGGAATGCCTCGGGGTTTTCCTTAGTCCTGAATTATGTGTGTTTATGTTTTCTTTAAGCGGGTTCTTTGCTTTGTGGCCGCCTGCAACAAGACGAACCTCAAGGCTGTCTACTGTATACATACTTTGATGGTAAATGTGCTGTGAACTATGAACAAGTCGGGAGCAATGTTAGGAAGGCGCGCTGGCCTTCATTTGTCTGGAATCGAGCTCAAACATGGTGCGAAAATGTTGCAGATCTGTAAGGCACAGGTTAGACCACACTTGAAATGTTGAGCTTTGGAAGACGGTGGGAACGTTAAAGGGGGTGAAGAGCAGATTTACCAGGATACCACCTGGGCTACACACACGGTGTTGTACAGACAATAAGTCGTTGTGATTGGAAGACGCTGCCTGCTCCTGTGGCAGAGATGGGGTCATCAGGTGTCTTCAAATGTAACTGCACACACAGATGACGGGCGATTCATGTGTAGATATCGAAACGATAGAGGAAGCAAGGTAAACGAGACGGCTCATATAATAATCAGCTCAAAGCAGTTAAGGCCATAAGGACATTAAGAATAGGAGCAGAATTAGTCAAGTTGGTCTATCGAGTCTGCTCCGCCATTTCATCATGGCTGATCCAATTTTCCTTTCAGCCCCAATGTCTTGTTTTATTTTTCTCTCCATGACCTGAAAAATAAAGAATCTATCACTTTCCGTCTTAAATATACATAAAGACTTGGACTTTGCAGTTGCCCGCGGCAAGGAATTACAGGATTCAGCCCTCTCTGGCTAACGAAATTAGTTCTGTTTGCCGTTCTACAAGGACGCTCCTCTATTCTGAGGCAGCGTCCTCTGGTCCTAGACTCTCTCACTATAAAACATTATCCATCCCACATCTATTCTGTCAAGATCTTTCACCATTCGATATTTCCAATGACGTCACACCTCATTTTTCTGTTTTCCGGTGAATTCCGGGCCAGAGCCAACAAACCCTCTTCATATGACAAGCCGTTAAATCCGGAAATCATTTTCGTAAACCGGGACTGAGCACTCTCTTGTTTCAGAACATCCTTTCTAAGCGGAGAATCGCAAATCTGCTCACAACACTCAATGTGCAGCCCTAACAGTGATTTATAAAGACTCAACGTTATAATGAATCGGGGAGTGACCACCTGCTATAGTGTTCTCTGGGTTATTTCCGCGGTGGTCATGAAGACTGGCTTTCTAAAGAATGGCCCCTCCCTCTTTCTCTCCTTTCCCCAGTCGATATCAGATGATTCTTGCCCCTATGGCTTTGCTAAACCTGACTTGTGCTGATGCAATCAACGTTGACTTTTCCTGCCGAGGGGAAACTACAGAATGACGCGCGAAGCAACACGGGTTCAAAATGCCGAAAGGCATCCTCCCGAGGATTCACAGATACTGGATCCCGAGGGAGCAGTGTGCGGTCAGTTAGATGACTGAGGGTGGGTCCAAATGCCCAAAGGCATCCTCCCGAGGATTCACAGATACTGGATCCCGAGGGAGCAGTGTGCGATCAGTTAGATGACTGAGGGTGGGTCCAAATGCCGAAAGGCATCCTCCCGAGGATTCACAGATACTGGATCCCGAGGGAGCAGTGTGCGGTCAGTTAGATGACTGGGGGTGGGTCCAAATGCCGAAAGGCATCCTCCCGAGGTATCACAGATACTGGATCCCGAGGGAGCATTGTGCGGTCAGTTAGATGACTGGGGGTGGGTCCAAATGCCGAAAGGCATCCCAACCGAGGTATCACAGATACTGGATCCCGAGGGAGCAGTGTGCGATCAGTTAGATGACTGAGGGTGGGTCCAAATGCCGAAAGGCATCCTCCCGAGGATTCACAGATACTGGATCCCGAGGGAGCAGTGTGCGGTCAGTTAGATGACTGGGGGTGGGTCCAAATGCCGAAAGGCATCCCCCCGAGGTATCACAGATACTGGATCCCGAGGGAGCATTGTGCGGTCAGTTAGATGACTGGGGGTGGGTCCAAATGCCGAAAGGCATCCCCCCGAGGTATCACAGATACTGGATCCTGAGGGAGCAGTGTGCGGTCAGTTAGATGACTGGGGGTGGGTCCAAATGCCGAAAGGCATCCTCCCGAGGATTCATAGATACTGGACCCGAGGGAGCAGTGTGCGGTCAGTTAGATGACTGAGGGTGGGTCCAAATGCCGACAGGCATCCTCCCGAGGATTCATAGATACTGGATCCCGAGGGAGCAGTGTGCGGTCAGTTAGATGACTGGGGGTGCGTCCAAATGCCGAAAGGCATCCTCCCGAGGATTCACAGATACTGGATCCCGAGGGAGCAGTGTGCGGTCAGTTAGATGACTGAGGGTGGGTCCAAGTGCCGAAAGGCATCCTCCGGAGGATTCACAGATACTGGATCCCGAAGGAGCAGTGTGCGGTCAGTTAGATAACTGAGGGTGGGTCAGAATGCCGAAAGGCATCCTCCCGAGGATTCACAGATACTGGATCCCGAGGGAGCAGTGTGCGGTCAGTTCGATGACTGAGGGTGGGTCCAAATGCCGAAAGGCATCCTCCGGAGGATTCACAGATACTGGATCCCGAGGGAGCAGTGTGCGGTCAGTTAGATGACAAAGGGTGGGTCAGAATGCCGAAAGGCATCCTCCCGAGGATTCACAGATACTGGATCCCGAGGGAGCAGTGTGCGGTCAGTTAGATGACTGAGGGTAGGTCCAAATGCTGAAGGGCATCCTCCCGAGGATTCACAGATACTGGATCCCGAGGGAGCAGTGTGCGGTCAGTTAGATGACTGGGGGTGGGTCCAAATGCCCAAAGGCATCCTCCCGAGGATTCACAGATACTGGATCCCGAGGGAGCAGTGTGCGGTCATTTAGATGACTTGGGGGTGGGTCCAAATGCCGAAAGGCATCCTCCCGAGGATTCACAGATACTGGATCCCGAGGGAGCAGTGTGCGGTCAGTTAGATGACTGGGGGTGGGTCAGAATGCCCAAAGGCATCCTCCCGAGGATTCGCAGATACTGGATCCCGAGGAAGCAGTGTGCGGTCAGTTAGATGACTGAGGGTGGGTCCAAATGCCGAAAGGCATCCTCCCGAGGATTCACAGATACTGGATCCCGAGGGAGCAGTGTGCGGTCAGTTAGATGACTGGGGGTGGGTGAGAATGCCGAAAGGCATCCTCCCGAGGATTCACAGATACGGGATCCCGAGGGAGCAGTGTGCGGTCAGTTAGATGACTGAGGGTGAGTCAGAATGCCGAAAGGCATCCTCCCGAGGATTCACAGATACTGGATCCCGAGGGAGCAGTGTGCGGTAAGTTAGATGACTGGGGGTGGGTCCAAATGCCGAAAGGCATCCTCCCGAGGATTCACAGATACTGGATCCCGAGGGAGCAGTGAGCGGTAAGTTAGATGACTGAGGGTGGGTCCAAATGCCGAAAGGCATCCTCCCGAGGATTCACAGATACTGGATCTCGAGAGAGCAGTGTGCGGTCAGTTAGATGACTGAGGGTGGGTTCAAATGCCGAAAGGCATCCTCCCGAGATTTCAGAGATACTGGATCCCGAGGGAGCAGTGTGCGCTCAGTTAGATGACTGGAGGTGGGTCAGAATGCCCAAAGGCATCCTCCCGAGGATTCACAGATACTGGATCCCGAGGGAGCAGTGTGCGGTCATTTAGATGACTTGGGGGTGGGTCCAAATGCCGAAAGGCATCCTCCCGAGGATTCACAGATACTGGATCCCGAGGGAGCAGTGTGCGGTCAGTTAGATGACTGGGGGTGGGTCCAAATGCCCAAAGGCATCCTCCCGAGGATTCACAGATACTGGATCTCGAGAGAGCAGTGTGCGGTCAGTTAGATGACTGAGGCTCTGTCCAAATGCCGAAAGGCATCCTCCCGAGGATTCACAGATACTTGCTCCAGAGGGAGCAGTGTGCGGTCAGTTAGATGACTGGGGGTGGGTGAGAATGCCGAAAGGCATCCTCCCGAGGATTCACAGATACTGGATCCCGAGGGAGCAGTGTGCGGTCAGTTAGATGACTGAGGGTGGGTCAGAATGCCGAAAGGCATCCTCCCGAGGATTCACAGATACTGGATCCCGAGGGAGCAGTGTGCGGGCAGTTAGATGACTGAGAGTGGGTGAGAATGCCGAAAGGCATCCTCACGAGGATTCACAGATACTGGATCCCGAGGGAGCAGTGTGCGGTCAGTTAGATGACTGAGGGTGGGTCCAAATGCCGAAAGGCATCCTCCCGAGGATTCACTGATACTGGATCCCGAGGGAGCAGTGTGTGGTCAGTTAGATGACTGAGGGTGGGTCCAAATGCCGAAAGGCATCCTCCCGAGGATTCACAGATACTGGATCCCGAGGGAGTAGTGTGTGGCCAGTCAGATGACTGGGGGTGCGGGTGTGCTCTAGGTTGCTGTTTGTGTGGTTGTTTCTGGCGGCTGGTGGGGTCCTGTGGTTGTTGAGCAATGGGCGTCTGCTGAGCGTGAGGAGTCAGATGGGTGCTGTGGGGTTGGCTGATGTGCAGTTATGGGCCCGTAGAATCAAGATTAGATACACGGATCTTGTTTTGCTGGTCAAGCCAGTGCGGGAGCGGAGATGCAGTCGCGGTGCTTGTGGGGGACTGGGTGTTTGAGGACGGCTTCAGGGTCTGGCGGGTGAGATACGAACTGGGTGGTGTTTGATAGAGGCCTGTGGTCAATGTCAACTGCCTGGGAGCTGTGGAGTCTGCTGGGGAGGAATAGTCGCAGTGTGAGTTTATGGGGAGGAGTGGAGTCAGCGAGAATATGGGCAGTATGTGGCCATTGGAAAATGAGGAGGTAGAAGTCAGTGGAAACCCATGTAGTGGGGTTATGACCATTGGGGCCGTTTGGTTTGTTGAAATTGAGTGGGAACTGCTGGAGAGGGCTGTGATCACTGGTGACGTGGAAATATTTGAGGGCAGTGGGAAATGGTGAAGGTGTTGTAATGTCAGTTGTAACGCGGAGGAAGGATGGCGTCGCTGGGAACTAGCAGGTGTGTTAGGACATTCCGACTTGGGCCGTAAGTAGAAATAACCGGGTTTGTGTGGACCCATCCCGGACGTAGAAGTGTGCGGCGTCACTGGGGACTGGTGGGGGAGTTGTGGTGTTAATCGGAACGTGAACGAGGTGTGCGGTCAGTGGGATGTGTTGAGTTTTTGGTTATTGGGGACGTGGAGCGATGTGGGGTCAGTGGGATGTGTTGAGTTTTTTGGTTATTGGGGACGTGGAGCGATGTGGGGTCATTGGGAACTTCGGGAATGAGTGGGGTCATTGGGAACTGCTGGGCGGATCTGCCTTTCTTTGGAGCGTGGAGAAAGTATGCTGTCAGAGATAATCTACCGGGAGGGGGGTAACCAGTCGAGGTTGTTGGAGCGGTGTGGGGTCATTGGGAACTTCGGGAATGAGTGGGGTCAGTGGATAATCGCAGGTAGGAGCAGAGACTGTGTTCTGGTGCGGAGGTAATGGGCTCAAAGGAGCTGTTGCTAATGCGCTCGGTCAGAGGAAGATGCTGCGGAGGTGAGGGCTATGGAGGCTGGGTGAGAGTTAGAGGCCGTAGACGCTGGTGTTGTGGTGGAGGCCGTGGTGACTGGTGGGGAGGTGGAGGCCGTGGTGACTGGTGGGGAGGTGGAGGCCGTGAATGCTGCTGAAAGCCTTGGAGGCCGTGGAGGCTGGTGTAGAGTTGGAGTCAGTGAGGATGGTAGGACCGCGTGAGGATTAAAGGGAAATCGATCGGAATGTGTGTGCGCAGTTCGTGGAGACGTTGCTCGAGAGTTGCTCAACGTAGGACTGTTGAGAGATTGCGGAGTCAGAGATTAATAGGGCGGCGTGGCCACAGGGGTGCATCTTGTTGGGATCTGATGAGACCACTGGGAAAAGCTGATGGGAAGGATCAAAGTCATTGCCATGTGTCGATCGCGAAAGGGCGGCTTCAGAAGGAGGGCTCAGGGAGGCGGTGTCTGGTCTTGCAGTGTGTGTAAAACGTCTGGGGGTGTCCGTGATTTCAATGCGACGGGCCTGTGCTGATGGAGTTGACTCAGTGGGTTTTCGTGTGGGAGGTCTGGGCTCAGGAGGAGTGGTTGTTGAGGAGACGTGTGGTCATTGGGAACTGGTGGGAAAAGGGTGTGTTTAATGAGACAGCACGGTGAGGGGGAATGGTCAGTGGTGGAGAGATGGGGGTCAATAGGTACAGCTCGTACGGAAGACGCTGGGTGACAGGAAGGGGCTAAAGGCGGAGTTTTGGTGTCTGCGGACGCTAAGAGATGCCGAAACTTGGTCCCAGTAGGTACTGGGAGACACGCATAGTCAGTGTGGGAGTGTCGTGCACAAGGCGTGTTTTATTATTGGGAGTCATAGTCTTCAGTATTTAATTTGATCTGCCATATTTTCCGATATTATTTTAATCTTCCTGTATATCACGGTTATGATCCCCCAAAGTTTGTCAGCTCCTCGTTCATGTTTATGAAAAACAAAATGCTCTTGCTACTGACATCTGAGGAAGTTCAGTGTAAATCTTTCACCAGTCCGGAGAAACAGCGACATCTTGTGGTTTGACTTTGTTTCTGTGGAGCCGCAGTTCCTGTAAATCCGCGTCATCAACTCGTTATGGCGATCCAATTATCGACAGGGAGACATCGAGCTTTGAAAAATGAATGATGAAATTCACGTCACACAGAATCACACAGGAATATTTAATTAGCTCGTTAACGGAATCTTGGTTAAAAATGGAGAATTATTAATTATATATTCAGTCCCACAGTAACGTCAGATAGAAATCATGAGTTTTGATTTTGGATTTACAGTTTAAACTCTAAAAAACAAGTCTGGATGACTTAACAAACATGTGGTGTGTCGTTGAAACAGAACAAACCATTCAAACCCTTGCCATTCCGCTCCACTATACCATTACGAGTGATTTATTATCCTTTTCAAACCTATTCTCCTGCCATCTCCCGAAAAGATTTGACGCCCTGACTAACCAAGAAGCTACAAATCTCCGGCTTAAATGTACCTGATGACATGACCTGGAGAGCCGGCTGTGCCAATGAATTCCGCCCCCTGGCGAAATGAAACATTAAATCCTCATCTGTGTTCCAAATGAAGGACCCTCAATCTGAAGCCGTGAGGACCGGTCGTAGGCTCCCCACTGTTGGAAAATCCCTGTCCATATCTACTCTGTCTAGGCATTGCAGCACTCCAAAGGTGTCAATCAAATCCCCGCTCGTTCTGTTGAACTCCAGCGGGTACAAACCCAGAGATTTCAATTCACAGTGATTGCTCACAACCCGGCACCTTGCCACACCGGACGCAGCAAACAGCTCACAGTTCAGTTCCATCACCGCACAGCATTCTGCGAAAATGAGTGAACAACCGGAATGTACGAAACAGGAAGTCACTGGCGCTGTGAAGCATCTCGCAAACTGCTGCATTATCATGCCGTGACACCAGCAACATGGAGATTACATGGAGTGACCGCCATAATAATGTCTCGAACTCAGTGTGGGAATGGTGAAGATATATGTGGAATGTATAAAACGCAAAGTCCTTTAACTTGCTTCCAATATTCTGATGTTGACATCATTACTGTAAAGGGCCAGAGTTGAAAATCTGCTATAGCACGGTCAATTTGTATTTATTGTATAAAATACCGTCAGGCCAAAATGAAATGTGTACCGACGTGGCGTCAAATCATAGACAAGTAGGGCCGAGCAAAATCATAACTGATCCGTACAGTGGGGCTTCGACGTTTGCTGAAACTAGATAGCTTCAGCCAAACAGAAAAATAGAGACAATAAGTCTCCCAGCAATGGGCTAATATAGTCGGCAAAGCAGCAATTTAACTGAAGGGAAATCTCCAAAACATGAGAGAAAGAGAATGGATGTAGGGATTGGCAGACTCGGCCAGGTCACTCCAAAGGTTTAGATAATGGGCACTTCTACAATGGATCTGTGTGTTTGTAATACCGGATATTAGGGTGATTTAATGTGCAAGGTAAAATACATTTTACAGACGAGAAATAACCAGAGCAAACTAATCTATAACAGAAAAATAAATGTTTTTCTTCTGAAATGACGGAAAGGCAGAACTGCTGGGAGAAGTAACGTTTTCGGGGAGTTCATTTCATTAATGTGCTTGTAGAGGAGGTCTGTTTATTTTTCGAAATTGATAAACTATTTGACCCTTTCATCTGAGCGGTAGAGGGTTCTAAAACATTTCAAAACTAACACAGCGGGGGAGAGCAGAAGAATTTTCACCTGCTCCCTGAACCTGGTCTGGGTCACTCCGTAGATAAATGTATTTGTGCAGCTGCTGAAATTCTGAATCACAGAACCCCAAAACTGTGCCTGAAAAAGCCGAATAGACATTTCCAAGTCGATGTAAAGGCATCGTATGAGAATGAAGACCAGAGTGGTTGTCGCCCAACAGAGAAGGAAACTCGCCGACAGGCTGAAGAGCAGAATGATGGATTGTCTCCGACTCTCCATCTCTGGATCTCGCTGTTTCCCGCAATTCCCCAGTCCCTTCAGCCCCCTGCGGACTCTGCTCGCCGCCAGTATCTGTCTGACGGTCAGAGCATTGAGGGTCAAAATGAGGAAGAAAGGAAGTAACGGATTCAACAGACGGTCCACCCAATAAAACCCCTCAAACCCTTTGGACAAAGGAAATGCGGGTCTACTGAAACAGATCCAATTACCCCTCACTAAGAACAATGATGCTTCCATATATATGAAATAAAACGGAATGTTCTTTAAACAGAAACCGATAGATAGTGCGCCAATCACCAATCCCGCAATTTTGGGGATGCAGTATTTTGTTTTAAATTTAGTGGAGCAAATGGCCACAAAGCGATCGAAAGTAAAAGCGACAGTAAACCAGACGGAACAGTCAACGGCCACGTGACACAGGACGTAGTGGACAAGGCAGAACGGAGCGTTGTCCAGGACTCTGTAATCAAATCCGTATGCTCGACCCATCTGGTAAAACAGGACCTCGATAATCACCACCATTAGATCCGCCGCAGCCATCGCCATCAGGTAGCGCGTAACGCATCTGGAGAGACCGCAGTTTCCTCGGCTGAGAATGATGATCGCCACAAGGTTAACTGCAGTGAGACAAAAAAGACCAAAAATAAGAATAAAGGAATTCAAAAGCATTTTTTGGCAGAAATAGAGCCGTCAATTGTTCTCTTGAAATTAAATCCATCGTTCATCTCTGCTGGACATTATCAGTGGAGGTAAAATGATACTTTGTTTGTTCGAACACGTGAACGCAGCATAAAGCGTTTTACAGTAGCGCATGCTCACATTAATCTCTTCACGTTCACCGATGCAGCAGCGATGAGCAGAGTCCAAGAATGATGGAGCACAGAAACGGGTCCTTCGGCCCAATATCTCCATTCTGACCGACGTGGCCATCTGATACCGTTGTCCGTGATTGGATAAGATTCGTCAAACTGTCCATGTGTACTTTAAATATTGTTAACGACTCTGTTGCTCCCATTTCCTTTGTCAGGCTGTTCAATACACAAAGCAACTTCTATGCGAGGAAACGTCGCTCGGAATCCAGCTACATTTCTGCCCTCAATAAAATGCCACTCGGCCGAACCTCTCCCTGTACCTCAACCCCGAGAGTCCCTGCAGCATCTTTGTGAATACTGTCTGCACTCTTTTCAGCGGACATCTGCCTTTCCTATAACAGGGCGACCAAGACTGTTCACAGAACTCCAAGCGCGGTATCTCCAAGGAGAGGGGAAGTGAAATTGAAGTGCGCATCTACACTTCATTCCTGAGGCTTTAGTTATTATTCGATTGCAAGTTCAGATTCTAAAACCAAAATCTTGCACCCCAGCCAACTTCCCTCTATTTTATTTGACTGATTCGGAGACAAGCCATTGCTCCGTGCAAAACATTTTTACAGAGTTGTAAAAATGCACGGCACTTTTTAAAATTTGTAATATCTAAGTCAAACGATGACAAAACATATCACACAACACACGTAAACATTGTCAGACAGTCACAATTGACAGGGAGGATGCAACAGTGAAATGTTCTGACGGGACGGCGATGGTGGTTTCTGAACAGTGAGCGACCGACTTCCATTCTGTCTTCATTGTGATCATTTGTGACAGTGTTGTAACTTGAAACAATGACAATGCACGTACGCTGAAGCTAAAATGTTTCAATGTAAATGTGGTTAGTTTAGTGTTTAGCACATTTATGGATTATATTCATTAATACAGTTAAATTCAGAGTATTTCATTATTATATTACCAAACAATTCGAAAGATTTTAGCATAATTTCAAAATGATGTTAACATGGTGTAAAAGAAATTCCAGCTGCTTGTCCATAAATGCCACGTTCGCGGGGGAGTCTCAATTATGGCGAGGCTGCGCACCCGCGCATCTTAGCGGGAATGGTGCTGACACCAAGCAACATAGATAAGAATTTGGTGACGGGAAAAATTGTGAATTATGGAAGAATAGAAAACAGAACGTCGTTTAATTGAACAGTGCCTGGAGAAACAGAAGGGGAAAGATGAGTTTACTTTTCAGAAAGAGGGGAGAGAATTTTTTTTAGTAGAAATTGGTAAAGCAGTTCCAGTGATAAGTCTGCATTACCCAGGTTAAAACAACAACAAGGCAGGAGGTTGAGAGGAACGGAACAGCACTTTTGGGATCTTTTAATAAACACCGATTAAAATCACATCAGCAGTAGCTGTGAGCAGCCTGCGGCGGGAGGTCTCTGCTTCCGTATAAGTAATCGAAATGTACTTACCCGGGATACCGACAATTACAATGACTGGGTAACAAATAGCCCTCTTTTGAAACATTGTTAATCCAAGGTTGTTCTGTTCGGAATGTTCCCAGTTTCGAAATTTCATAAAAGTTGTAAATAGCCAGTAAATGAGCTCGAACAGTTATTACAAAGCCCAGAAACCAAATTTCTTTCGCGCCTACTGGGTAAAACTCTTCACGCATCACACGTTGTACAGAGTCCACCGCGTCTGGATGTTTCCGTCCTCAATATAGCTGAAGCACAGAATGACATACTTTTATAGAAAAATCGGTCACCAATAATGAAAACAACTTGTACAGTGACTGGTGCTAATTACCGCTAGTTAGCAGAAATATCTCTGCTCTAACGAACCGTAATGCCAGCGGGGAAATAACACGCCTGATTTCATTGAACTGAACGCAACACCTGTCATGAAGCCTCAAGAGACGGCCGATGCTGGGATCGCAACATCAGATGCGATGTTGTCAAACTAGTCCGTGTAATGACAGGACATTATCTGCGCATCGCTGGTGACGACAGTAGGCTGTAATCCTATGGGTGAGTCCACCTCATCAGCGCTGATTCCACTCTCACTTGTCAATTCCCTGTGATGACGCACCTTTCATGTGACTCACTCTCACTTTGCTTGCCGTGATTTATTTTTTACTGGACATTAACATGAATGATTTCTGGCGCAAACCCTCTCTGTTTGCACTGTTACCGGAGTCAGTCGCAAACACAGATGTTGGCGAGTATGCGGCGCGAAATGCAAACCAATGACCCCAGCATTACAGACATTGTCCGCTGCTGTACCAGACAGAGAAAAACAGAAAATATTGCATCAACACCGGTTGATATTAGAGTCACCAGGTGATTTTCGAAGTTGTATTTCAGAAAGAATTTGATTGACAGACAGACAGACAGACATACTTTATTGATACCGATGGAAATTGGGTTTCGTTACAGCCGCACCAACTAAGAATAGCGAAGAAATATAGCAATATAAAATCATAAATAATTAAATAATAATTTAATAATAATAAGTTAATCACGCCAAGTGGAAATAAAGTCCAGGACCAGCCTATTGGCTCAGGGTGTCTGACACTCCGAGAGTGGAGCTGTAAACGTTGATGGCCACAGATAGAAATGACTTCTAATGACGCTCAGTGTTACATCTCGGTGGAATGAGTCTCTGGCTGAATGTACTCCTGTGCCTAACCAGTACATTATGGAGTGGATGGGAGACAGTGTCCAAGATGTCATGCAACTCGGACAGCATCCTCTTTTCAGTCACCACCGTCAGAGAGTCCAGTTCCACCCCCACAACATCACTGTCCATACGAATAAGTTTGTTGATTCTGCTGGTGTCTGCTACCCTCAGCCTGCTGCCCCAGCACACAACAGCAAACATGATAGCACTGGCCACCACAGACTTGTAGAACATCCTCAGCATCGTCCGGCAGATGTTAAAGGACCTCAGTCTCCTCAGGAAATAGAGTCGGCTCTGACCCTTCTTGTAGACAACCTCAGTGTTCTTTGACCAGTTCTTTGATTCAGGGAAAAAGTGCGTATTAAGCTGTTAAAATTACCTATGTAAGTGTGTACCTCTTATATATCTTATACCGTATCTGTATAAAATTTCCTACTCGTGCTGTGGATTTTGAAACGGTAAAGTGACGGACAAAGCCGATGTAGAATCCACCTGAGGAACAGTGAGATGCTGAAACACTGTTCCCTTCAGTTCGCTGTAGCAATACAATGCGCTGATAAGGCTGCCATCCACTGCCCTGTGGGTTTTGAGCACAACCAACAACCCGTTTCTCCCTGGTGTGAATACCGGCATAACTTAACAAAATACTTTCTGCCATCTATAGATTCCATTCCTATTCTTCTCATGGTTGAACATAAAAATGCCTGTGTTATTGGCATTACCTTCGCAGTACCCTGCTGAAATAAATGCAGGACCGACAAGTAGGACCACAGCATCACATAAAGCCATATTGAAAACCATTATTAGCAGACACACACACACACACACACACACACACACACACACACACACACATAGACTTTCTCTAACTCTCTCGCTCACATACACTTCCTCCATCTGTCTCTCTATCTCGTTGAATCTCTATCCTTCCCCCTTCTCACTCCTTCTCTCCATCTCTTACTGCGAATGTATTAAATTCTTTACTGATGTCCCTGTTCATGTCTTTCTCTTTCGTCACTGAACACGTTAAACAACATATTTCACGGCAGATTCTGCAGATAGATTAAGGGACAGAAAAAAAGAGAAACGGCTTGTTGCAGAAAGCGATATTGAAAGGAGCATGAAAGAAAAATGAACAGTAAATAGAGAACAGAGGGTAGTAGCTCAGTCTGCCGGAGAGCAGAGGGTTCAGGATGCAGTAGGTTTCAAGCCGAAAATGAAGTGAAGATTGAATTGCAATTCACATAAAATACAGAGGAGAGACAGAGAACGACAGCAGTGCAGAGACAATCAACAAACAGGAGAGATTCCATCGCATAATATGTGTGTTCTATGGTCTACCTACTTGTCGCCGCTATGGTGTAAAGAGGGATGGTTCGTTGTGTACCCACCAGTCTCCGGTGCAATGTGAGAGTGGGGAGCGGGTTCACTTTGTAGAAATCAGTCCCTGGTACAGACTGAGAGTGTGGGCTTCTGTAGGTGTCACTCTCGGGTTCAGTGAGAGCGTGTGGGTTTCATTCTGTATCTGTCAGTCTCTGCTACAATGTGAGAGTGTGGGTTTCATTCTGTATCTGTCAGTCTCTGCTACAGTGTGAGAGTGTGGGTTTCATTCTGTATCTGTCAGTCTCTGTTACAGCGTGAGAGTGTGGGTTTCATTCTGTATCTGTCAGTCTCTGTTACAGTGTGAGAGTGTGGGGTTCATTCTGTATCTGTCAGTCTCTGTTACAGTGTGAGTGTGTGGGTTTCATTCTTTATCAGTCAGTCTCTGTTACAGTGTAAGAGTGTGGGTTTCATTTTGTATCTGTCAGTCTCCGCTACAGTGTGAGAGCGTGGGTTTCATTCTGTACCTGTCAGTCTCTGTTCGAGTATTTCTTGTGTCGTCTCAGTCCTACACCTGTGAGACTCTGATTCAGTGTGAGCGGGTCTATTTATCCTCCTTCTTTCTCGCTATTTCTCAAATTCAGAATATACTCTTAAAATAGATACTGTATTCACAGAGCTATTTTTAGAACAAGAGTCTCCTGCATTTGGTTTATGTTAAAATTGTGAGAGAGACAGTGCACTGATGAATGATCACGGCTGTATGGAGCATGACATCCTGTGTAATAGAGTCATACGGCAAACAGACCATTCGGCCCGGCATCATTCTGCTTGCATCTCTTGATAACACATAGAACCAATTGAACAGCAGCCGATCCGTAAAATTTCTGTGGTTTGACAAAACAATCCCTGAAATGTTGAATGAATATAAGGAAAATAAATATTTTAATTAATTTAATGAAACAAGTCATAACTAACTTAATAAACTGATCGAAATAAAACCCATAGAGGCATCGAGCTTTTTGTTTGATCAGGATTTATGAGGGGTGATTCATAAGTTCGTGGCTAAGATAGAAGGAGTGAACTTTAGAAAACCAAACACGTTTATTTTTCAACATGTTCCCCTCCTTCATTGACACACTTAGTCCAGCGGTCGTGAAGCGTATGGATTCCTTCTTTGTAGAAGTCGCCGTCCTGGACCTCCAGAAGTGGTCCACAGCAGGGGTGATTGATAAGTTCGATGGAGATGAATTATACAGTTCACGTTACATGCACCTGAATTTCAGCTCTTTGAGTGATTATGCAGAAAGTTTGAAGTTAATAACTCATCATAACTCATTGAAAAATAAATGCACTAGTTTTCCAAAGTTGACACCTTCTAACTCAGGCCACGAACTTATCAATCACCCCCGCTATAGACATTTCTCGCACAGTTCTAAATTGCTCCTTCGCCGTGTATTCGCAACTCTTATGTTTGCCGATTCTGTCACATATTCCTCAATGCGCACCAGTCCATGAATTATCCAGAGTTATTTCCCACTCATAAATAATATAATATTCATTTCGATTTTCTTATGACAGCTTCAGACTGCTCTGCAATATGCCATGCATTTTTCATTGATAAAATTGTGACAGCCTTGTTCCGTGCAGCACTGAAAGTGTTTGTGAGTGGGAATGCGAGTGGGAATCATCCAAAGCTGCTCACTGCAGCACGCGGTTGATGGAAGAATCCTGAGAATTTGGCGTCACTGATTACGTCACTGCACAGCCGGGAATGCTCCCCCCGTCAGGGACATGGTGCGCGGAAGAGTTGCTCCTGTGTTGCAGGATACAGTGTCCTATGTTACACCCATCAGTGCAGAAGAACGAGATGAATGGGGGTGAATGGACAGAAGATGATGAACAGACTGATATCACAATGTGAACACATCACCTGGACATGTTGGGATCATGGAACAGTAGAGAACAGGAACAAGCCCTGTGACTCACTACTCCTGCGCTGAACACGATACCGAATGAGACTAAACTCTGTTGACTGTACATGACCCATCTCCATTCATTCACTGCGTGTTCATGTGCTACGCCAACAACGTAATAAACAACAATGTATTACCGACTGCCACACTTGACAGATTTTCCAGGCACCCACCATTAACTGTGAAACAAACAAACTTGCCCCGCGCATCTTCTCTAAGCTACTCTCCTCTCGCGTTAAATACAGACCATCGCCCACTTGATATTTCCACCTTGGTGTGGAAGAACTTAAGACTCTTTGGATATGCAGAGGTTAACCTAATCGCTTATGAATGCTCTTAAAATTTAGCTGAGCTCTGAGTTGCAAGTCTTAGAATCCAGTCCTTGCTAAAGTCTAAACAAGAATGCTATGGCACCATATTGACGTCATGCTCTTGTTTGTTGAAAATTAGTCCGAAGTTCAAAGTCACGTTGTTTGTTACAATCTAGTACTAAGTTCACAGTCAAGCAATGTTATTCGTAAGTGTTGTTAGTCACCTACGCTGTGTCTATATAATGAACTGGGTCTGCCAGAGAAGCAGAACCCCTAAGCACCGATTTTAGGTGGAAGGAGGCTCTCCATCATATCATGCAATAAAGTCCTTTAGTCTGAAACAATTCTCTGAGTCGGCCGGATTTATTCTATTTACTGCTCCTGAGATTTTTCCGCAACATTTGGCCACAACAATTCACCTTCTAGGCCTCTCATAACTCTACCAGGTTCTGCCAGATCTCCCCCCAGCCTCAGCCTCTGTGTCCAGGAAGGGGAGGTCGAGGGACCATCCAACAGTCCTCTCGTTGACGGACCGGAAGTGGAAGGAGTGAGCAGTTTCAATTTCATTGGTGTTAACCTCTTTGAGAATCCATCTCGGGCCCAATATATTGATGCAGTCTCAAAGAGAGCACGACTGCGGCGATAGTTCATTCAGAGTTTGAGAGGACTCGGACTGTCACGGAGGATTCTCGCACATTTCGACAGATGTACCGTGGAGAGCATTCTGACTGAAAGCATCACCGTCCGCCATGGAGGGGCCGCTGCACAGGATCAGATCAGTCTGCTGGAAGATGTTTTCTCGCAAGGCTGCATCATAGGCACCAGCCTCCCAAGCACCCAAGACACCTTCAAAAGGCGATGCCTCAAAAAGCTGTATCCATCAGTAAAGTGTTCACCCCACTCCCCTCGCTCGCCCAGAGGGCACAGGGACCCGACCAAACACACTCAGGAGCAGCTTCTTCCATCCGCAATCAGATTCCAGAACAGAGATCGATTCGGTGACGAAATCTTCCTCTGTATTTTTGTCTTTTGTTCTGCACAGTATATTTAATTTATTTCTGTTCATACTGTAGTTATTGTAATTTATAGCTGTGTTATTCTGTAATGGAATTCACGGTTACCGCATGACGTCAAAAGCACGTGACACGCATACGGGTCCTGTCTGACTGCAGCTGTGACAGACAGAATTTCCTAAATGACGGGACCTTTGATAACGACGTCACTTTCTTGAGGAGGCACCTCCTGTAGATACTGCTCACTCCGAGAAGCGAAGTGCTTGTGATGCGTTGGACAGCTTCACTACTTCGTTGAGAGAGTGGGGGGGTGAGGGACATCGGGCACTTCGAAGCCCAGAGGCAGAAGCAGGAAGATGTTGGAGCAGGGCTGAGCACAGCTGGACTGTGTCTCCCAATTCAGGTCCCGTCAATTTAGGATGGATGTGGACGTCTCCGTCATGCAGCCGAGAATATTCCTGGGAATATTTCCACCGGTAAGGTACCTCAGACGCAGGTAAGACCGGAAAAGCTGTTATTACTCGTCCTGGAGCAGAGAAGCCGAAAAAGTGTACAAAGGCTGTGGTAAATCTAGTCAGGAAGAAAAGAAGAGCTTATGAAAGGTTCAAAAAGCTAGGTAATGATAGAGAGCTGGAAGATTATAACGTTAGCAGGAAGGAGCTCAAGACAGAAATTAGGAGAGCTGGAAGGGGCCATGAGAAGGCCTTGATGGACAGGATTAAGGAAAAACCCAAGACATTCTACAAGTATGTGAAGAGTAAGAGGATAAGAAATGAGAGAATAGAACCAATCATGTGTGACAGTGGAAAAGAGTGTATGGAACCGGGGGAGATAGCGGAGGTACTTAATGAGTACGTTGCTTCAGTATTCACTACAGAGAAAGGATTTTATCGATTGTAGGGACAACTTAGAGCGGACTGAAAAGCCTGAGCATGTAAATATTAAGGACGAAGATGTGCTGGAGCTTTTGGAAAGCATCAAGTTGGATAAGTCACCAGGACTTATTCGAAGCCTACAACAGCAACGTTCCCCGAATCATCCAACGCTACAGCGACGGTTGCTTAGTTGCTGCTTCCCGCACTCGTGCTGAGCTGGTCGATGTATTCAACTTTGCCTCCGACTTCCACCCTGTCCTTAAGCCTACCAGGTCCACTTCCGACACCTCCCTTCTCTTTCTCCATTTCTGCCTCCATCTCCGGAGATGGTATATTTTATAAACCTACTGCCTCACAGCAGTCCAGGTGGTCCCTCTTTCCACCCTGTCATTTGTAAACAAAGCCACCCCTTCTTTCAGCTCCTCTGTCCCCTCTGTATCTGCTCTCAGGCTGAGGCTTTTCATTCCAGAGCAACTGAGATGTCCTTCTTCTTCAAAGAAAGGGGCTTCTTCTCCCCCAACATGAACGCCGCCTCACCCGCATCTCTTCCATTTCACACACATTTGCCCTTACACCATCCTCCCGCCGCCCCATCACGGATAGTGTTCCTCTTGTCCTCACTTACCGCACCACAATGCACATTCTGCACATAATTACAGATAACTTCCACCACCTCCAACGGGATCCCACCACCGAGCACATCTTCCCATCCTCATACAACTCCCGACCATTTCTGCTTTCTGCAGGGATGACTCCCTGTGTGACTCCCTTGTCCCTCCCCACTGAACTTCCTCCTGGCACTTATCATTGCAACTGGAACAAGCACAACATCTGCCCTAACACCCCCTCCCTCAGGCCCCAAACAGTCCTTCCAGGTGTGGCGACACTTCACCTGCGAGTCTGTTGGTCATCTACTGTATCCGGTCGTTGAGAGCTCCTATATATCAGTGAGACCCAACGTAGATCGGAAGACCCCTCCCCCTCGTCGAGCACCTGCCCCGAAAAGCGGTGGCCTCCCATTTCAATTCTACTTCCCGTTCCCATTCTGACATGCCCGTCCGTGGCCTCCTCTACTGCCAAGGCGGCGACACACAGGTTCGAGTACTGACACCTTGTATTCCGTCAGGGTAGCCTCCAATATTATGGCATGAACATCGATTTATCTAATGGCTGGTCATTACCCACACTCACCCCCACAACTTCTTCACCATTCCGCATTCATGTCTCCCTTTCACAACTTCTTACCTGTTTATCCTCACCCTCTGGTGCTCTCCCTTACCCACCCCCCGCCACCCCACACACTTCTCTTTTTCCATGGACTTCTCTCTGCTCGATTCAGATTCCCCCTTCTCCAGACCTTTATTTCTGTCACCAATCAATCTCCCAGCTCTTATTTTCACCACACTCTCTCTCCCGTTACGTCAATCAACTGCCCCTTTATTTTTTTCCTCTTCTGCCACAGCTTTTTAATCTGACTCCTCCACTTCCTTTCTGGTACCGATGAAGGCTCTCAGCCCGAAAAACAATGATTGTTTACTCTTTTCCGTAGATGCTGCCTGACCTGCTTAGTTACTCTAGCATTTTGTGTACGTTGCTTTGGATATCCAGCATCTGCAGACTTTCTGGTGTTTGGTATATCTGTCTGAATTTATTTACCCGCGCCTCCACGGAGCCGACAAAAAGGCAGACATAGCTCGGACCCATGCGAGTGCTCATGGGTACACCTTTTGTCTGAGGAAATGTGAGGATCTAAAGGAGAAATTATTGAGAGTGAGGACAAGCTCCGCCAGACGGAGGAGAGTGATGGTGGAATGGAACTCGTTGAGTTTGGTGTCCAGATAGAAATGGGGAGCTTTGGGAACTTCCTGGTTAGGGACGGGGGATGTATAGGGACTGGACATCGATGGTATATATAATATGATATGGGTCAGGGCACCAGACAAAATTGAAGACATCCAAACACAAAAGTACAACTGCAGATGCTGTGGATCAAAGAATACGTACACAACGCTGGAAGAACTCAGCAGGTCAGGCAGCATCCGTGAAAAAAGAGTAGCCAACGTTTCGGGCCGAGACCCTTCATCAGGAATGGGGAGGAAGAGAGGACCGAAGCCCAGTAATAGAGATAGGGAAGGGGGAAGGGCTAGAGGCGCCAGGTGGAAAACCAATCAGAGGAAAGATAAAGGGGTGGGGAAGGGGATAAGTAGAAACGGGAGACGCCGGATCAGGGAGTTGCAATGGAAATTTATCCCCAGAACTAATGAGGTCGGTGATGGTGTAGAGGACAAAGGCCTGGTGCTCCGTGGAGGGATCCTGTTCGGCGGGTAAGTAACAGAATGTGTCTGAGAGCTGACGCTGGGCCTCCGCAAGGTAGATCAGTCTGAACGCAAATTAGTCTGCCTGAATTGTAAAACAATAATCAAATACTGTTTGCACCTAAAATTAGAAGTGAATTCCTGATTTCGTTACACCTCAAGTTACAAACATTCTCATAGCGATAACTAAACTGAAATTTCAGCTAACCTAACATTTTTGCAACTTTGCTTTTGGAGAGGGCAACGTGAAGAATTTGAGGAATTCGAGGGAATTTTGCTCTTCCAGTAATTGGTAACAACTTGTTACTAGTTCAACGTTTTTGAAGTGAGATAGCAATTCAGGATTGCACAGTATGTTTCCAGAAATTCGGAATTAAGCCAAGGGGCAATTTTACCGTTGGGGCTCGATCATAACATGTTGCTCTACTGATTGGGATGTGTGTGTAAAGTGATTTGGAATGGCATTAAACTGTCCGTTTAAGTGGGCACAGTTCACTGTCAGCGCGTCATTTTAATTTTGAGTTAATACTGGGTAGATAGACTTAAGAAAAGTTAACTGAATTGAATTGACTATAGTTCTGACATCCTTCGTATAATGAGGAGCAAAAATCTTTACTTTTCTCCCTCAAAATGTGCAAAGTGCAATTATAGTAATTTATAATAAATCGTGTTTAGTTCTACTTCTTAGACAATTTGTACTGCTCTTTTCTATTTTACTCTGACGGCAGTCAAAGTTTGACCGGTACAAGGACAGACTTCCGGATTTCCAGACGTGTCACGCTCTTTTCACGATAGCCTGACAACACATGCAACGTGACAGAGAGTGACCGGAGTGAATGTGATCGGATGAGAAACAGGCATCGATCTTTTGGCAATACAATGTGAATTTCGTGTCACACACGAGCACAAAGAAATATTTCAATAACTTGTTAAGGAAAATTTGGATAACAAAGAAAAAGATTGAGGAATGACGTTTTTGATTCTACATTCACAGTTTAAAATCTGAGTGTAGGTGTTGAAGACTTGACAAACTGACGTGATGTGACGTGGAATCAAAATAAGTTCCAGTAGATCATCAGACTACAGGAGCAGTATTCGCCGATCAGTCAATCCAGTCATTTATATCGTGGGCTGCGACGATTGCTGAAACTGGAAAGTTTCAGCCAGACCGAGAATAGATCGATAAATCTCTCGGTTCCATGCTGGTATAGGAGGCACACTGGAACATTAAATAAAATGAAAACTCCGAACAAAATGGAAAGAGAATGGATGTCGGGATGGCAAACACGGCCGGGTCACTGCAAAGGTTTAGATAATGGACAATTCGAGAATAAATCTCTTTGTTTTCAATACCGGATATTAGAGGGATTAATGTGCAAGTTAAAATTCATTTTACAGAACGGAAATATCTAAGCAATCTGATCTATATAAAACAATGCTTCATTTCCTGGAATAATGGAAAGGCTGAACTGCTGGGAACAGCGACGTTTTCAGGAAGTTCAATTCATTCATGCGCTTTTAGAGCAGGTGTGGATTTATTTTCGGAATGTCAAAATTATTTGACCCTTTCGACTGAGCGACTGAGACTTCTAAAATGTTTGAAAACTAAAGTAGCGGGAGAAAGCAGAAGAGCTTTCAACTGCTCTCTGAATCTGGTCTGGGTCACTCCGTAGATAAATGTATTCGTGCAGCTGCTGAAATTCTGAATCACAGAACCCGAAAACTGTGCCTGAAAAAGCCGAATGGACATTTCCAGGTCTGTGTGGAGGCATCGCATGAGAATGAAGACCAGAGTGGTTGACGCCCAACAGAGAAGGAAACTCGCCGACAGGCTGAAGAGCAGAATGATGGATTGTCTCCGACTCTCCATCTTCGGATCTCGCTGTTTCCCGCAATTACCCCGTCCCTTCAGCTCCCTGCGGACTCTGCTCGCCGTCAGTATCTGTCTGACGGTCAACGCATTGAGGGTCAAAATGAGGAAGAAAGGAAGTAGCGGATTCAACAGACGGTCCACCCAATAAAACCACTCTAACGATTCTGCGAAAGGAAGTGCGGGCCTATTGATACAGACCCAGTTACCCCTCATCAAAAATGCTACTCTTTCAATATACAGGAAATAAAATGGTACGTTTTTTAAACAGAAACCGATAAATACTGCGCCAATCACCAAACCGGCAATTTTGGGGATGCAGTATTTCGTTTTATATTTAGCGGAGCAAATGGCCACAAAGCGATCGAAAGTGAAAGCGACAGTAAACCACACGGAACAGTCAACGGCCACGTGACACAGGACGTAGTGGACAAGGCAGAACGGAGCGTTGTCCAGGACTCCGTAATGAAATCCGTATGCTCGACCCATCTGGTAGAACAGGACTTCGATAATCACCACCATTAGATCCGCCGCAGCCATCGCCACCAGGTACCGCGTGACGCATTTGGAGAGACCGCAGTTTCCTCTGCTGAGAATGATGATTGCCACAAGGTTAACTGCAGCGTGACAAAAAGGACCAAAAATAAGAATAAACAATATCAAACTCTGTTTTGCGTGGAAATACAGCCATGATTTGTTCACTTGAAATAAAATCCATCGTTCATTATCAGAGGAAATAAAAAACAAATACCTGTGTTATGCGGTTTGTTTGAAAGCCTTACCGCAGCACAAAGCGCTTTACAGGAGCACCTGCTGCTCTGTCTCCTCACGTTCACCGATGCAGCAGCGATGAGTAGAGTCCAGGAATGATCGAGCACAGAAACGCGCCCTTCGGCCCATAATTCCATGCCGACCGGCACGGCCATCTGAGCTGGTCCCGTCTATTCACGTTTGGATCACATCTCCCTAAGGCTTTCACATTTGTCAAACTGCCCAGGTGTATTTTAAATATTGTTAATGATTCTCTATCGCCCATTTCCTTTGTTAGATTGTTCAACACACAGAGCAACTTCCATGTGAGAAAACGTCTCTCAGAATCCAACTACATTTCTGCTCTCTGATCCTAAAATTACCCCCTTTTGCTCACGATTATCCAACCCCGGGGAGATGAATGACAGTATCTATACATTATCATCCGCCAATCACCAGCCTGAAGGAATAAAATGCCACTCGGCCGAACCTCTCCCTGTAACTCAGGTACTGGAGTCCCCGCAGCATCTTTGTAAATACTGCCTGCACTCTTTTCAAGTCAAGTCGCTTTTATTGTCATTTTGACCACAACTGCTGGTACAGTACATAGTAAAAATGAGACAACGTTTTTCAGGACCATGGTTTACATTACACAGTACAAAAACTGGACTGAACTACGTAATAAAAAAAACACAATGAAAGCTACACTAGACTACAGACCTACACTGGACAGCATAAAGTGCACAAAACTGTACTGGCATTACAATAAATAATAAACAGGACAGTAGGGCAAGGTGTCAGTCCAGGCTTCGGGTATTGAGGAGTCTGATAGCTTGGGGGAAGAAATTGCTACATAGTCTGGCCGTGAGAGCCCGAATGCTTCGGAGCCTTTTCCCAGTCGGCAGGAGGAAGAAGAGTTTGTATGAGGGGTGCATGGGGTCCTTCATAATGCTGTTTCTTTTGCAGATGCAGCGTGTAGAGTAAATGTCCGTGATGGCAGGAAGAGAGACCCCAGTGATCTTCTCAGCTGACCTCACTATCCGAGGCAGGGTCTTGCGATCCGAGATGGTGCAATTTCTGAACCGGGCAGTGATGCAGCTGCTTAGGATGCTCTCAATACAACCCCTGTAGAATGTGATGAGGATGGGGGGTTGGAGATGGACGTTCCTCAGCCTTTGCAGAAAGTAGAGACGCTGCTGGGCTTTCTTTGCTATGGAGCTGGTGTTGAGGACCAGGTGAGATTCTCCATCAGGTGAATACCAATATCAGCGTACTTCTGCCTTTCCTATAACAGGGCAAGCAAAACTGTTCACAGAACTACAAGCACCGTATCTCCAAGGAGAGAGGTAGTGTAATTGAAGTGCGTACCTACACTTCTTTCCGAAGGTTTTAGTTACTATTCGATTGCAAGGTCAGATTCTGAAACCAAGATCTTGCACCCCAGCAAACTTCCCTCTATTTTACTTTAATTTATTTCAGGAATAAACCATTTCCCTGAGCAGATCATTTTTACACGGGTTGCAAAGTGCACCGTACTTTAATGATTTTTTTTAAATCTGTAATATGCAAGTCAAACGATGACAAAACATAACAAGCAACTCATGTAAACGCTGTCAGGCAGTCACCTCTGACAGGGGGTATGCCAAAGTGAACTGTTTTGACTGAACGGCGTTAGTGGTTTCTGTCTTTATTGTGACCATTCTTGACAGTGTTGCAAACTGAAATAATGACAACGCAAATAGGTTGAAGCTCAAAAATGTTCCAATGTAAATGTGGTACAATTTTTGACAGTGTTGTAACCTGAAACAATGACAATGCAATGACATTGAAGATCTAAAATGTTCCAATGTAAATGTGGTATGTTTAGTATTTAGCACAGTTATGAATTACATTCAGTAATACAGTTAATTCCACAATATTTCATAATTATATTTACAAAGATTTCAGAGAAAAAAACAATTGCAGAGTGAACTATTTCAGTCAGGGCGCAGCTGTGCACCCGCGCATCTCAGCGGGAACAGTGCTGACACCAAGAAACATAGATAAGTAAGAATTTGGTAACTGGAAAGACTTGGGAATTGCCAAAGAACAGAAAATGGATCGTCCTTTATTTGAAGAGTGCTAGGAGGGAAAAACAAAGGGGGAAAGATGAGTTTACCTTTCAGAAAGAGGGAAGAGAACATTTTGGTGGAAATTGGTAAATTTGCACTTGGGCGCTAGACGCTGGAAGATACATGCGCGAGTGTTTGAGGACCGACAGGAGTCTCTGGATCACAGCCGTGGCGGCGCATCGTTTATGGTGAAATGGAATCCTACCGCACGGCCGCGCCATTGGAATCCCTGTCTTTAGACGAGTCTCTTTCACCCTTCCCTAACAAGTCGGCCTCGGTGACGAAGCACACGACACTACTGAGTTGCTGTGACACGTCATTTGTTTCACAAATGTCCTTTAGGGATGGAGAATATTCGCCTTTATCTGGATCTTATGTGACTGTAGACCCAAGAATGCTGCGGATTGTTACGTTAATCATCCGATCGGGAAAATTAGAGAGGCGGTAGTAATATCAGAATTGCCTGTGATGTTCACTTCCGTGAACCCGAACAAGAAAAGGGAACAGAATTTCACAAGGTGAAATCAAAGCTGTTTGGATGGCATCCGTTAGTCTCGCTAGACCATGGATCTGCATCTGGATAGTCTTGCTTCTGCCTCTGCAGGGCGCAGGCCTTTGCAAGGTTGTATGGAAGACCGGCAGTTGTCCAAGCAGCACGTCTCCCCTCTCCACGCCGGCGATCTTTTCCAAGGGAAGGGCACGGGCCGATACAGCTTCCCACCAGTAACGTCGCAGGAGTTGCCAGAGCGTGCCTGAAAGCAAGGTAGGACTGCCTTAGGGACTCCAGCTCCGGATTTGTCCTCAGGGTTTACTCCCGAAGCCTTTCCCATAGGTGGGTAAGGTCGCAAGGCAGCGGAGGGTTGAAATCAGAGATTTCCCTCTTTTAGACGGACTGCCTTCCCAGGCTGAGAAGCTCCATCTACCCGAACAATGCCAGTTACTGTGAGTTTAAACGTTAATCTACTGTTCACACGGACCGGGTTGGAAGGAATGAGGTCCGATTATGACAGGAGGTTTTGATAGACATTGATTATGTGTGTTGCGCCTGTGCAGGTCGAGAGCTCACGTCCCAAATGAAAAGACTACAGGCAGTTCCAGTGACAAGTCAGCATGACCCAGGTTCAAATACTAACAGGGCAGGAGGTTGGGAGGAACAGAACAGCACTTTAGGGATTTTTAATAAACACCGATTAAAATCACATCAGCAGTAGCTGAGAGCGGCGGGAGGTCTCTGCTTCAGTATAAGTAATCGAAAGGCACTTACCCGGGATACCGACAATTACAATCACTGCGTAGCAAATGGCCCTCTCTTGGACCATTGTTAATCCGGGACTGTTAGTAGTTACAGTTCTGTTCGGAGTGCTCCCAATTTCTAAATGTCATAAAAATAGTCAATAGCCAATAAATGAACTCAAACAGTTATAACAAAGCCCAGAGGACAAATTTACTTTGCGCCTACTGGATAAAACTCTTCACGGATCACACGTTGTTGAGAGTCCACCGCGTCTGGATGTTTCCGTCCTCAATGTAGCTGAAACACAGAATGCCGTACTTTTATAGAAAAATCGGTCACCAATAATGAAAACAACTTGTACAGTGACTGGTGATAATTACCGTTAGTTAACAAAAATATCTCTGCTCTAACGAACCGTAATGCCAGTGGGGAAATAACACGCCTTATTTCATTGAACTGAACGCAACACCTGTCATGAAGCCTCAAGAGACGGCTGACGCTGGGACTGCAACACTGAGTTGTTGTCAAACTATTCCGTGTAATGACAGGACATTACCTGAGCATTGTTGGTGAGTCCACCTCATCAGCGCTGATTCCACTCGAATATTGTTATTTCTCTGTGATGAAGCACCTTTAATATGATTCACTTACTTTGTTCCGGTGATTTTTTTCTGGCTATGATTCATTAACATTAATGGGTTTTTTCCCGACACAAACCCTAATGGTTTGCACTGTTACCGGAGTCAGTCGCAAACACAGACATCGGCAAGTATGCGGCGCGAAATGCAAACCAATGTCCCCAGCATTACAGACATTATCCGCTGCTGTATCGGACAGGGAAAAACAGAAAATATTCTATCAACACCGGTTTTAATGCAAATAAGTAGCAGTGACGATATTACAGAGTCACCAGGTGATTTTCGAAGTTGGATTTCAGAAAGAAATTGCTTCAGTGAAAGAGTGCGTATTAACCTGTTAACATTACGTGTGTAAGTGTGCACCTCATATATCTTATCACGAGTATGTATAAAACTTCTGACTCGTGCTGTGGAGTTTGAAACGGTAAAGTGACGGACGAAGCTGATGTTGAATGCACCTGAGGAACAGTTCGATGCTGAAATACTGTTGAGTTCAATTCGCTGTAGCAATACAATGCGCTGATAATGCTGTTATTCACTGTCCTGTGGGTTAAGAGCATAACCATCAACACTTTTCTCCCTGGTGTGAATACCGGCATAATTGACCAAAATACTTTCTGCCATCTATAGATTCCATTCCGATTCTTCTCATGGTTGAACATAAAAATGCCTGTGTTATTGGTATTACCTTCGCAGTGCCCTGCAGAAATAAATGCAGGACCGACAAGTTGGGTCACAGCATCACATTAGGCCATATTAAAAACCATTATTTGCAGACACACACACACACACACACACACACACACACACACGCACATACTCTCACTCCCTCTCTCTCTCTCTCTCTCTCTCTCTCTCTCACACACACACACACACACACACACACACACACACACACACACCCACAAATACACACATACTCTCACTCCCTCTCTCTCTCTCTGACAAACACACACACACACACACCCACAAATACACACATACTCTCACTCCCTCTCTCTCTCTCTCACACACACATACACACACACACACACCCACACACACACACACACACACACACACACACACACACACACACACACACACACACACACACACACACACACATAGGGAAATGAACGTCAGTACATCTATTAAATTCTTTGTCGATCTCCCAATTCATGGCTTCCTCTTCCCAGTCGGAGCGTGTTGAACACGATGTTTCACGGTGGAGTGAGCATATCGATTAAGGGATTGAAAAACAAAAGCGACATTGAAACAGCTGCAAGGCCATGTTGTAGAAACAAGGATTATTCACAGCAGAATGAAAGAAGAAGAACAATAAATTGTGAGAACAGAGTAATAGGCCAGTTTGCCAGAGAGAGGAAAGGATTGAGCATGCAGTTGGGTACAAGGTGAAAATGAAAAGAGGGTTACAATGCAGTTGACATAAAATGCAGAATTAGTGAGACAGAACAACAGTGCAGAGACAATCGACAAACGGGAGACATTCTGTCGGATAATAGAAGAGTCTGGGTTTCATTATCCACCTGCCTGTCGCAGGTAGAGTGTGGAGGGATGATTCATTCTGTACCCACCAATCTCTGGTGCAATGTGACAGTGTGGGGATCATTTTATAGATATCAGTCCCTGCTAGAGATTGAGAGTTTGTGGTTCTTTAGTTCTCACTCTCTGGTTCATTGTGAGAGTGTGCATTTCATAGTGTACATGTCAGTCTCTTCTTCTCTTCTATAGTTGCTGTCTTCCCTGAGCTATTTTTGGATCAAGAGTCTCCTACAGTTGTTTCATGTTATAATTGTGAGATAGAGAGATCATCAATGAATAATGTCGATTGATCTGAACAGTACATTCAGGATAATAGTCATAGGGCAATCAGACCATTCGGCCCGGCATTATTCTGCATGTTATTTCTTACTCAACCAGATACATCCAGTAGTACAGCACCTGGTCTGTAATTGTCTATGGTTTGCAGCACAACGACTTCAATGTTGAATGAAAATTAACACTTCAGATAAGTGCTTTAATATAAATATATAAGCGTGTAAGTAAATTCATGAATTGATAGAAATAAATCCCACAGAGTCAGAATGTTTCATGTTCCAGCACCATGTATATCAATAGATGTCCCTCAACAATTCTAAATTGCTACTTTCACCGAGTATCTCTGCTCTCTTAAGTTTGCTGATTCTTTTATCCGTTCCTCAATGTGCAGAACTGTGTGAGTTTATTCGAGTGATGTCCCACTCATAAATGATGTAATATTCATTTTGTTTTCTACAAGGTTCAGATTGGTCTGTATCACGCCATTCATGTTTTATTGATTATACAGTAACAACCTTGTTCTGTGTGGCTCTGAGAGAGTTTGTGAGTAGGAATGTGAGGGAAGCTCAGGATTCACATTTGGAATAATCCAATGTTCCACATTGCAGCATGCGGCTGACTGATGAACTACTGAGAAACTGGCGTCTCCGCTCAGGGAACAAACTAACCCCACCCCGCCCCACTATGTGTCACCAGATATAAAACATCCCCGCTGTGTACACAGACACTCTTTCCAGTTCTCCATCAGCCCTGGACGACATCAGTGTTTTCGTCATTTATATCAGCCTCTCCTGTTTAATATTTATTTTCGATACCTTGAAGTCCAGAGCTGTACACGGTTCCCTCCATCTCTTAAACTATCTTCTCCATACCTGTAGTAGATGTGATACGTGAGTGTGTGTGTGTGTGTGTGTGTGTGTGTTCGTGTATGTGGGAGTATATGTGTGTGTATATATATACTGAAATACCACCACAGAAATAACCCAGAGAACGCTGTAGAAAGATGTCACTCGCCCGATCTAATATAAGGTTGAGACTTTATAAAGCACTATTAGGGCTGCACTTTCAGTGTTGTGAGCAGATTTGTGCTCCCCCGATTAGAAAGGATGTATTGAAACTAGAGAGGGCTCAGTCCTGGTTTACGAAAATAATTTCCGGATTTAACGGCTCGTCATATGAAGAGGGTTTGTTGGCTCTGGCCCGGTATTTACTTGAAAACAGTAAAATGAATTCGGACGCCCTTGGAACATATCGATTGGTGAAAGGCCTTGGATGAGTGGATGTGGGGTGGATAATTTCTATGTGGGAGACTCTGGGATCAGAGAACGCTGCCTCAGAATAGAGGAGCGTCCTTGTATAACGGCGAACAACATTAATTTCGTTAGCCAGAGAGAGGTGAATCTCTGTAATTCTTTGGCTCGGACAACAGCCGAGTCCAAGTCTTTAAGTATATTTATAGCGGAAGGTGATAGATTCTTCATTCTGAAGGTCATGGAGAGAAAAAGCAAGTCATTGGGGCTGAAAGGAACATTGGATCAGCCATGATGAAATGGCGGAGCAGAATCGATGGACAAACTGGACTAATTCTGCTCCTGTTCCCAATGGCCTTATGGCCTCACCTTCCTTGCGCTGAGTCGTCTCGTTAACTTTGCTTCCTGTATCGTTTCTATATCTACACATAAATCGCCATGCATTTGAGTATGCAGTTACCTTTGGAGATTCCTAATAAACCCATCTCCATCACAGTGGTGTCCGCGCCCATTGCTCAAGCACCACAGAACCCCACCACCCACCAGAAACATCCACACGAACAGCAACCCAGAGCACACCCGCACCCCCAGTCATCTAACTGACCGCACACTGCTCCCTTGGGATCCAGTATCTGTGAATCCTCGGGAGGATGCCTTTCGCCATTTTGAACCCGTGATGCTTCGCGCGTCATTCTGCAGTTTCCCGTCGGCAATGTTGATTGCATCAGCACAAATCAGGTTCAGCAAAGGCGAAAAGGGCTAGTATCATCTGATTCCGAATGGGGGAAGGAAAGAAAGAGGGAGGGCCATTCTTTGGAAAACCAGTATCCATAGAACCATAGAACATAACAGCACAGAAACAGGCCTATTGGCCTTTCTTGGCTGTGCCGAACCATTTTTTTCGCCTAGTCCCACTGACCTGCACCTGGTCATATCCCTCCAAACCCCACTCATCCAGAAACCTGTCCGAGTTTTCTTAAATGTCAAAAGTGAGCGCGCATTCACCACTTCATCTGGCAGCTCAATCCACACTCGCACCACTCTCTGCGTGAAGAAGCTCCCCCGCCCCCCCCCCCCATGTTCCCTTTAAACTTTTCTTCCTTCACCCTTAACCCATGATGTCTGTTCTTTTCTCTCCCCTGGCCTCAGTGGAAAAATGCCTGCTTGCATTCAGTCTATCTATACCCATCACAATCTTCTACACCTCTATCAAAACACCCCTCATGCTCCTAGGCTGCAGGGAATAATGTCCTAACCTGTTGAACCTTTCATTGTAACTCAGTTTCTCAAGTCCCAGCAACATCCTTGTAAACCTTCTCTGCATTCTTTCAACCTTATTAATATCCTTTCTGTAATTAGGTGACCAAAACTACACACAATACTCCAAATTATGTCTCACCAATGTCTTATACAACCTCACCATAACATTCCAACTCTTATACTCAATACATTGATTTATAAAGGCCAATATACCAAAAGCTGTCTTTACAACCTTATCTACTTGTGACGCCACTTTTAGGGAATTATGTATCTGTACTCCCAGATCGCTCTGTTCTACCGCACTCCTCAGTGTTCTACCATTTTTCTTGTACGTTCTACCTTGGTTTGACCTTTCGAAGTTCAATATCTCACACTTAGCGAAAGGCAACCTCCCAAAGATTCAGATACTGGATCCCGAGGGAGCAGTGTGCGGTCAGTTAGATGACTGGGGGTGCGGGTGTGCTCTGGGTTACTGTTCGTGTGGATGTTTCTGGTGCGTGGTGGGTTTCTGTGGTGCTTGAGCAATGGGCGTCTGCTGAGCGTGAGGAGTCAGATGGGTGCTGTGGGAGTGGTTGATGTGCGGATATGGGCCCATAGATTCAAGATTAGATACACGGATCTTGTTTTGCTGGTCAAGCCAGTGCGGGAGCGGAGATGCCATCGCGGTGCTTGTGGGGGGAGGGGGTGTATGAGGACGGCTTCAGGGTCTGACGGGTGAGATATGAGCTGGGTGGTGTTTGAATGAGGCCTGTGGTCAATGTCAGACGCCTGGGAGCTGTGGGGTCTTCTGGGAAGAAATAGTCGCAGTGTGAGCTGATGGGAAGGAGTGGAGTCAAAGACAATCTGGGCGGTATGTGGTCATCGGAAAATGGGGAAGTAGGAGTCAGTGAGAAACAACGTAGTGGGATTTGTGGCCATTGGGGCCGTGTGGGCGGTTCACATTGAGTGGGATCTGCTGGAGAGGGCTGTGATCACTGGTGACGTGGAAATATTTGAGGGCAGTGGGAAATGGTGAAGGTGCTATAGAACCATAGAATACTACAGCAACGTACAGGCCCTTCATCCCTCCATGTTGTGCCGACCCATATAATCCTTTAAAAAAAGTACTAAACCCACACTAACGCATAACCCTCCATTTTTCTTTCATCCATGTGCCTGTCCAACAGTCTCCTAAGTACCCCTAATGTTTTAGCCTCCACCACCATCCCTGGCAAGTCATTCCAGGCACTTACAACCCTCTGTGTAAAATACTTACCCCTGATGTCTCCCCTAAACTTCCCTTAATTTTGTACATATGCCCTCTGGTGCTTGCTGTTGGTACCCTGGGAAACAGGTACTGACTATCCACCCTATCTATGCCGCTCATAATCTTGTAGACCTCTATCAAGTCCCCTCTCATTCTTCTACGCTCCAAAGAGAAAAGTCCCAGCTCTGCTAACATTGCTTCATATGACTTGTTCTCCAATCCATGCAACATCCTGGTAAATCTCCTCTGCACCCTCTCCATAGCTTCCACACCCTTCCTATAATGAGGTGACCAGAATTAAACACAATACTCTAAGTGCCGTCTCACCAGAAATTTGTAGAGTTGCAATATGACCTCTCTACTATTGAACACAATCCCACTGTTAATGAAGCCTAGCATCCCATAGGCCTTCTTAATTACGTAGTACTGTACTGTATTGTACTGTACTACGTACTGTAGTGACAGTTGTAACGCGGAAGAAGGATGGCGTCACTGGGAACTAGTAGGTGTGTCGGGACATTCCGATTTGGGCCATAAGTAGAAACAACAGGGTATATGTGGACCCATCCGGGACTTAGAAGTGTGCGGCGTCATTGGGGACTGGTGCGGGAGCTGTGGTGTTAATCGGAACGTGAACGAGGTGTGCGGTCAGTGGGATGTGTTGAGTTTTTGGTTATTGGGGACGTGGAGCGATGCGGGGTCAGTGGGAACTCCTGGGCGGATCAGCTGTTCTTTGGAGCGCGGAGAAAGTATGCTGTCAGAGATAGTCTACCCGGAGCGGACAACCAGTCGAGGTTGTTGGAGTGGTGTTGAGCGATTGGGAGCTTTGGGAATGAGTGGGGTCAGTGGGTAATCGCAAGGAAGTGCAGAGACTGTGTTCCGGTGCCGGGGTAATGGGCTCAAAGGAGCTGTTGCTAATGCGCTCGGTCAGAGGAAGCTGGTGCGGAGGTGAGGGCTATGGGGGCTGAGTGGGAGGTGGAGGCCATGGGCGCTGGAGTTGAGGTACAGGCCGTGATGAATGGTTGGGATGTGGAGGCCGTGGATGCTGCTGAAGGCGGTGGGGGCCGTGGAGTCTGGTGTTGAGGAGGAGTCAGTGAAGCTGGTTGTCCCGCGTGAGGATTAAAGGGAAATCGATCTGAATGTGTGTGCGCGGTTCGTGGAGACGTCGCTGTGAGAGTTGGTCAATGTAGGGACTGTTAAGGGATTGCGCGGTCAGAGATTAATAGGGCGACGTGGCGTATGGTCATTGGGAGCTGGTGGAAAAGGGGTGTGTTTAATGAGACAGCATGGTGAGGGGGAATGGTCAGTGGTGGAGAGATGGGGATCAATAGGTACAGCTCGTACGGAAGACGCTGGGTGACAGGAAGGGGCTAAAGGCGGAGTTGTGGTGTCTGTGGACGCTAAGAGATGCCGAAAGTCGGCCCCAGTAGGTACTATGATCGCCCAAAGTTCTTCCGCTCCTCGTTCATGTTTATGAAAAACAAAATGCTCTTGCTACTGACATCTGAGGAAGTTCAGTGTAAATCCTTCACCAGTCTGGAGAAACAGCGACACCATGTGGTTGGACTTTGTTTCTGTGGAGCCGCAGTTCCTATAAATGCGCGGCATCAACTCGTTATGGCAATCTAATTATCGGCAGGGAGACATCGAGCTCTGAAAAATGAATCATGAAATTCACGTCATAAAGAATCACACAGGAATATTTAATAACTTCTCAACAGAATCTTGGTTAAAATATGGAGAATTATTAATTATATATTCAGTCCCGCAGTAACGTCAGGTATAAATCACCTGTTTTGATTTTGGATTTTCAGTTTAAACTCCAAGAACAGGTGTGGAGGACGTAACAAACATGTGGTGTGTTGTTGAAACAGAACAGACCATTGAAACCCTCGAATATGAATTGAGCCATTCAGTCAATCCATTCCGCTCCGCTAATCCATTATGAGTGATATCTTAACCTTTTCAACCCTATTCTCCTGCGTTCTCCCGAAAACATTTGACGCCCTGATTAACCAAGAAGCTACAAATCTCCGGCTTAAATGTACCTAATGACATGACCTGGAGAGCCGGCTGTGCCAATGAATTCCCCCACCTTGGCGAAATGTATTATTAAATCCTCATCTGTGTTCCAAATGAAGGTCCCTCAATCTGAAGCCGTGAGGACCGGTCGTAGGCTCCCCACTGTTGGAAAATCCCTGTCCATATCTACTCTGTCCGGGCATTGCAGCATTCCAAAGGTTTAAACCAAATCCCCGCTCGTTCTGCTGAACTCCAGCGGGTACAGACCCAGAGATATCAATTCACAGTGATTGCTTACAACCCGGCACCTTGCCACACCGGACGCAGCAAACAGCTCACAGTTCAGTTCCATCACCGCACAGCATTCTGCGAAAATGAGTGAACAATCGGAATGTACGAAACAGGAAGTCACTGGCGCTGTGAAGCATTTCGCAAACTGCTGCATTATCATGCCGTGACACCAGCAACATGGAGATTACATGGAGTGACCGCCATAATAATGGCTCGAACTCAGTGTGGGAATGGTGAAGATATATGTGGAATGTATAAAACGTAAAGTCCTTTAACTTGCTTCTAATATTCTGATGTTGGACATCATTACTGTAAAGGGCCAGAGTTGCAAACCTGCTAAACCTCGGTCAACATGTATTTATTGTATGAAAATACCGTCAGGCCAAAATGAAATGTGTACCGACGTGATGTTAAATCATCGACGAGTAGGGCCGAGGCAAAATCATATCTGATCGGTGCACTGGGGCTTCGACGTTTGCTGAAACTAGATACCTTCAGCCAAACAGAAAAAAAGAGAGACAGTAAGTCTCACCTGTAGCGTGCTAATATAATCGGCAAAGAAGGAGTTTAACCGAAGAAAAATCTCCAAACACGAGAGAAAGAGAATGGATGTAGGGACTGGCAGCCTCGGCCAGGTCACTCCAAAAGTTTAGATAATGGGCACTACTGTGTATTTGCAATACCGGATATTACGGTGATTTAATGTGCAAGTTAAAATACATTTTACAGAAGAGCGATCTAATAACCCGAGCTATCTAATCCATAACAGAAATATAAATGGATTTCTTCTGAAATAACGGACAGACTAAACCGCTGTGAGAAGTAACGTTTTCAGGGAGTTCAATTCATTAATACGCTTGTAGAGCAGGTTTGTTTATTTTTCGAAATTGATAACTCTTTCATCTGAGCGGTACAGGCTTCTGAAACATTTCAAAACTAAAGTAGCCGGGGAGAGAAGAAGAGATTTCAACTGCTCTCTGAATCGGGTCTGGGTCACACCGTAGATAAATGTATTCGTGCAGCTGCTGAAATTCTGAATCACAGAACCCGCAAAATATGCCTGAAAAAGCCGGATAGACGTTTCCAGGTCGGTGTAGAGGCATCGCATGAGAATGAAGACCAGAGTGGTTGTCGCCCAACAGAGAAGGATACTCGCCGACAGGCTGAAGAGCAGAATGATGGATTGTCACCGACTCTCCATCTCCGGATCTCGCTGTTTCCCGCAATTTCCCCGTCCCTTCAGCCCGATGCGGATTCTGCTCGCCGCCAGTATCTGTCTAACGGTCAGAGCATTGAGGGTCAAAATGAGGAAGAAAGGAAGTAGCGGATTCAACAGACGGTCCACCCAATAAAACCACTCAAACGATCCCGGAAAAGGAAGTGCGGGCCTATTGAAACAGACCCAGTTACCCCTCATCAAAAATGCTACTCTTTCAATATACAGGAAATAAAATGGTACCTTTTTTAAACCGAAACTGATAAATATTGCGCCAATCACCAAACCTGCAATTTTGGGGATGCAGTATTTCGTTTTAAATTTAGCGGAGCAAATGGCCACAAAGCGATCGAAAGTGAAAGCGACAGTAACCCACACGGAACAGTCAACGGCCACTTGACACAGGACGTAGTGGACAAGGCAGAACGGAGCGTTGTCCAGGAATCTGTAATGAAATCTGTATGCTTGTCTCATCTGGTAAAACAGGACTTCGATAATCACCACCATTAGATCCGCTGCCGCCATCGCCACCAGGTACCGCGTGACGCATTTGGAGAGACCGCAGTTTCCTCGGCAGAGAACGATGATCGCCACAAGGTTAACTGCAGTGAGACAAAAAGGACCGAAAATAAGAATAATCAATATCAAACTCTGTTTTGCGTCGAAATACAGCCATGATTTGTTCACTTGAAATAAAATCCATCGTTCATCTCTGCTGGACATTATCAGAGGAAATAAAAACAAATACCTGTGTTATGCGGTTTGTTTGAAAACCTGACGGCAGAATCAAGCGCTTTGCAGGAGCACCTGCTACACTCTCTCCTCACGTTCACCGATGCAGCAGCGATGAGTAGAGTCCAGGAACGATCGAGCACAGAAACGCGCCCTTCGGCCCGTAATTCCATGCCGACCGGCACGGCCATCTGAGCTGGTCCCGTCTATTCACGTCTGGATCACATCTCCCTAAGGCTTTCACATTTGTCAAACTGCCCAGGTGTATTTTAAATATTGTTAATGATTCTCTATCGCCCATTCCCTTTGTCAGGTTGTTCAACACACAAAGCAACTTCTATGTCAGAAATCGTCTCTCAGAATCCAACTACATTTCTGCTCTCTGATCGTAAAATTACCCCCTTTTGCTCACGATTACCCAACCCCGGGGAGATGATTGACAGTATCTATACATTATCATCCGCCAATCACCTGCCTGAAGGAATAAAATGCCACTCGGCCGAACCTCTCCCTGTAACTCAGGTCCTGGAGTCCCCGCAGCATCTTTGTAAATACTGTCTGCACTCTTTTCAAGTCAAGTCGCTTTTATTGTCATTTCGACCATAACTGCTGGTACAGTGCATAGTAAAAATGAGACAACGTTTTTCAGGACCATGGTGTTACATTACACAGTACAAAAAGTAGACTGAGCTACGTATTAAAAAAAAACACAGAGAAAGCTATACTAGGCTACAGACCTACACTGGACTGCATAAACTGCACAAAACAGTACCGGCATTACAATAAATAATAAACAGGACAGTAGGGGAAGGTGTCAGTCCAGGCTTCGTGTATTGAGGAGTCTGATAGCTTGTGCGAAGAAATTGTTACATAGTCTGGCCGTGAGAGCCCGAATGCTTCGGAGCCTTTTCCCAGACGGCAGCAGGGAGAAGACTTTGTATGAGGGGTGCATGGGGTCCTTCATAATGCTGTATCCTTTGCAGATGCAGCGTGTAGTGTAAATGTCCGTGATGGCAGGAAGAGAGACCCCGATGATCTTCTCTGCTGACCTCACTATTCGCTGCAGGATCTGGAGATCCTAGATGGTGCAATTTCCGAACCAGGCAGTGTTGCAGCTGCTCAGGATGCTCTCAATACAACCCCTGTAGAATGTCATGAGGATGGGGGGTTGGAGATGGACGTTCCTCAGCCTTTGCAAAAAGTAGAGACGCTGCTGGGCTTTCTTTGCTAAGGAGCTGGTGTTGACGACCAGGTGAGATTCTCCATCAGGTGAATACCAATGTCAGCGTACTTCTGCCTTTCCTATAACAGGGCGAGCAAAACTGTTCACAGAACTCCAAGCGCGGTATCTCCAAGGAGAGAGGGAGTGCAATTGAATTGCGCATCTACGCTTCTTTCCGAAAGTCTGAGTTACTATTCGATTGCAGGGTCAGATTCTGAAACCAAGATCTTGCACCGCAGCCACCTTCCCTCTGTTTTATTTTACTGATTCGGGGACAAACCATTGCGCTGAGCAGAACATTTTTACACGGTTTGAAAAGTGCACGGCACTTTAAGTGTTTTTTTAAAATCTGTAATATGCGTGTCGAACAATGACAAACCATAATACACAACACAAGTAACGCTGTCAGGCAGTCACATCTGACGGGGGTATGCCAAAGGGAAATGTTCTGACTAAACGGCGTTGGTGGTTTCTGTCTTTATTGTGACCATTTCTGACAGTGTTGCAACCTGAAACAATAACAATGCAAATACGTTGAAGCTCTAAAATGTTTCAATGTAACTGCGGTACGTTTAGTATTTAGCATATTTATGGATTATATTCGGTAGTACATTTATTTCTAGAATATTTCATAATCATATTAACAAAGATTTCCAAAAATTATTTACGCAGTGACCCATTTCAGTTCTGGCGCAGCTGCGTACCCGCGCATCTGAGAAGGAACAGTGCTGACACCAAGAAACATAGATCCGAATTTGGGGACTGGAAAAACCTAGGAATTGTCAAAGTGTAGAAAATGGAACTTCCTTTAATTGAACAGCTCTGGGCGGGGAAAATAGAAAAGGAAAAAATGAGTTTACCTTTCAAAAAAAAGGAAGAGAAATTCTTGGTGGAAATTGGTAAATTTGCAACTGGGCGCTCAGCCGCTGGAAGATGCGTACGCGAGTGTTTGAGGACCGACAGGAGTCTCTGGATCACAGCCGTGGCGGCGCATCGTTTATGGTGAAATGGCGCCCTACCGCACGGCCGCGCCGTTGGAATTCCTGTCTTTAGACGATTCTCTTTCACCCTTCCCTAACAAGCCGGCCTCAGTGACGAAGCACACGGCACTACTGAGTTACTGTAAAGCCTCATTTGTTTCACAAATGTCCTTTAGGGACGGAAAATATTCGCCTTTATCTGGATTTTATGTCACTGTAGACACAAGAATGCTGTGGATTGTTACGTTAATCCTCTGATTGGGAAAATTAGAGAGACGGTAATAATATTAGAATTGCCTATGATGCTCACTTCCCGTGAACCTGAACCAGAAAAGGGAACAGAATTTCACAAGTTGAAGTCAAAGCCATTTGCTGTGAGTTTGAACGTTAATCTACTGCTCACGTGACAGGGTTGGAAGGAATGAGGTCCGCTAATGACGGGAGGTTTTACTGGACATGGGTTGTTTGTGTTGTGTCTGTACAGTTCGATGTCTCACGTCACAAATGAGAAGACAGCAGGCAGTTCCAGTGACAAGTCTGCATGAACCAGGTTAAAATATCAACTGGACATGAGATTGAGAGGAACGAGAAGGCATTTTAGGAATTTTTAATAAACACCGATTAAAATCACATCAGCAGTAGCTGAGAGCAGCGTGAGGTCTCTGCTTCCGTATAAGTAATCGAAAGGTACGTACCCGGGATACCGACAATTATAATCACTATGTAACAAATAGCCCTCGCTAGAAACATTGTTAATCCAAAACTGTTAGTATTTACAGTTCTGTTGGGAATGTTTCCAATTTCTAAATGTCATAAATCTAGTCAATAGCCAGTAATTAAACTCAAACAGTTATAACAAAGCCCAGAGAGCAAATTTCTTTCGCGCCTACTGGGTAAAACTCTTCACGGATCACACGTTGTTGAGAGTCCACCGCGTCTGGATGTTTCCGTCCTCAATGTAGCTGAAGCTCAGGATGACGTACTGTTATAGAATAATGGGTTACTAATGTTGAAAACAACTTGTACATTACTACTATTTACTACTAATAATTACTACTAATTAGCAATTATTTCTCTGTTTTAGCGTACCATAATGTCAAAGGGGAAACAACACGCCTTATTTCATTGAACTGAAAACAACACCAGTCTTGAAGCCTCAAGGGACGGCTAACGCTGGGACTACATCACCTTTGCCCAGTAACTCGTTTTATTGCACATGTTAAATACAGGAAAATAATACAGAAAGACATGGCAAAAGTAAAGGCAAACAAAATGAGGTAGCAGCAAATTTCACTTTTGCCCAGTAACAAGCCTTATTGCATTTCGTTGTAGCTGTCGTCCCTTTCATCGGTGAAGACACAGTGGATGAAGGAACTGTTTCCAGCGTCACCCCTCTGTGGGAGTGGGGAAGCTGTTGTGCAGTGGTGCATTGGGGCCACCCGGTGGTCTGTGTGTCCGTGTGTGTTGCTATTGTAGTGGCTGTGAAGCTGGTATTGTGGCGGTGAAAAGTACTCGGGGTGAGCCATCATATTACTCATCACTGCAAATCCCTCTGCGACAGAGTTAGTCAGTTTTTCCATGTTCGTCATCAGTCGGGACATACTATCCGTGAACTCCCTGTCGGTTGCCTCCATACGCTCCAGTGTTTGCTTTTTTTAAGTCCTCCTGCGTGAGAGCCAACAGCTGTCCGTCGTTTGGCAATTTCCTTTTAAGTTTTTCTAGTCGCACCAACGTGCACCAAATCCTTCACGGCGAGGTTCGACACCAAACATGTCGCTTGATTTCGGTAAATGTGGCCTGCGCATGCCCAGTAGGAGAAGATTCGCCCAAATAACCATTTTAATGTGGACGGAGGTACTTTCAAAAACGCCTCGGGTGGACGCCTATAGTTTTTACACGAAACCGGCGTTTTCAATATTATCCGGTATAATGTGGGTGTAGATTATGATTCACTTACATTGCTCCGGTGACTTTTTCCTGCAGATGATACATTGACATTAATGTTTTGTACTTTTTGGCGCAAACCCTCACTGTTTGCACTGTCACCGAGTCAGTCACAAACACAGATGTTGGCAAGTATGTGGCGCGAAATGCAAACCAATGACCCCAGCATAACAGACATTATCCGCTGCTGTACCCGACAGAGAGAAAAAATAGAAAGCATTGTATCAACATCAGTGTAAATGCAATTAAGTACCAGTGAAGATATTACAGAGTCACCAGGATGAATTTCAGAAAGAAATTGATTCGGGGAAAAAAGTGCGTATAAAGCTGCTAAAGTTACGTATGTAAGTGTGTACCTCTAATATACATTATAACGTGTCTGTATAAAATTTCCTACTCGTTCTGTGGATTTTGAAACGATGAAGTAACGGACAAAGCCGATGATGAATCCACTCGAGGAACAGTGAGATGCCGAACTTCTGTGGCGCGCAATTCGCTGTAGGAATACAATGGGCTGATAAGGCTGCCATTCACTGTCCTGTGGGGTACGAGCACAACAATCCACACGTTTCTCTCCGGTGTAACTACCGGCATAATTTAACAAAATACTTTCTGCCATCTATAAATTCCAAACGGATTCTTCTCATGGTTGAACATAAAAATGCCCGTGTTCTTGGCATTACCTTCGCAGTGCCCTGCAGAAATAAATGCAGGACCGAAAAGTAGGGCCACACCATCACATAAAACCATATTAAAGACATTATTAGCACACACACACACACACACACACACACACACACACACACACACACACACACACACACACACACACACACACACACACACACACACGCAGACACAGCCCATACACACACACAACACACGCACACACACACACACACACACACACACACACACACACACACACACACACACACACACACACACACACACACACACACACACACACGCACACGCGCGTGCGCAGGCAAATGAGTATCAGCACGTGCATTAAATTCGTTGTCGATCTCCCAGTTCATGCCTTTCTCCTCCCAGTCGGAACGCGTTGAACACGATATTTCACGGTGGAGTCAGAATATCGATTAAAGGATTGAAGAAACAAAAGCGACGTTGAAACAGCTGCAAGGCCATGTTGTAGAAACAAGGATTATTCACAGTAGAATTAAAGAAGAAGAACAATAAAGTGTGTAACACTTACCCAACAGGCAGGTATATGTCTAGGGGGAAAAGAGATCCAGCCACACACCAACCCACCTCCCGTACACGCAGGTGCTGTGAGAATCGCGTTTATGCCTCGCGCCCGCCAACAGTATCAAACCCACAACAAATACCGTTATGAAATACACTTTAAAGAGTTTACTAAAATTAAAAGAGTATTAGGCAATACAATATATATATATATATATATATATATATATATATATATATATATATATATATATATACAAGAAAAAAGCAAAGGCGCCAACTTATCAAAGTTCAGTCAGTTTAGTGCACATCGGTGGAGCTCATCCAGCGAACCACTCGACCCCTCGGTCGTTGTCCTCCCGAAACTCCCACTTCGAACTCCCCGGTGGTCGTCCGAGCGCACGATCTCCTTCCTCGGCGTCTCCCTCCGGACTCTCCTCACACCCCAAGCCCGCGCAACCCCTCCCCCAAGTACCCAGCCTCACAAAACATAATAACATTCCGCATTGATTAACAAATGAATACAATTACCATATCAGCCATTCCAAAGCGAAACAACGGCAAGAGAAACTTTTAACAGACAAAGAAGCATTCCTACTCGTAACAAACCAAAGAAGCCCTTTTTAGTAACATACACAGGACATTGTACAAGTGGGAGAACAGAGTAATAGGATTGAGCATGCAGTTGATTACAAGGTAAAAATGAAGAGAGGGTTACAGTGCTATAGTGTGAGAGTGTGGGTTTCATTCTGTATCTGTCACTTTCTGCTACAGTGTGAGAGAGTGGGTTTCATTCTGTGTCTGTCAGTCTCTGTTACAGTGTGAGAGTGTGTGTTTCATTCTGTATCTGTCAGTCTCTGCTACAGTGTGAGAGTGTGGGATTCATTCTGTATCTGTCAGTCTCTGCTACAGTGTGAAAGCGTGGGTTTCATTCTGTATCTGTCAGTCTCTGCTACAGTGTGAAAGTGTGGGTTTCATTCTGTATCTGTCAGTCTCTGCTACAGTGTGAGAGTGTGGGTTTCAGTTTTTATTTGTTTGCCTCAGCTTCACCGTGATATTCGTAACTGATATTGTCCTTCCCAACTCAGACTGGTTCAAGCCAAACACTCGGCGCAGACCAACAGGTCACAGGCTGTTCCTTCTCATTTGAAAATGGTTTGCTTTCGATCATCAAAAACAAAACAACTCATTGTTTCCACCTTTAGTTGCTTTGACGAAGCCATCCCTGAGAACGGACCTCCATTCCTGAGATCACATGGCAAGAACAAAAGCATCTTCTTTGTCTATTTCCATTGCCTTTGCCTCGTTTCTGTTCACTGATTTGCAGATTATGGTTTTCTGAACAACATATATGTTCGTCTGTCGATATGCGTGTCTGCACATCTACCTATCTATCCATGTATCTCTCTAACTATCTGGTCGTCTGCCGGTGTGCCTGTCCTCTGCCTGCCTGTTTCTCTGTCTGTCTGTCTGTGTAACTATATATCGCTCATCTACTTCTTCCCAGATATTGTGACTTTGATCAAGCGCACTTCACAAGAGTGCAGACAATGAGAAGCCGTTTTGAATATTTAAATACTTCTTTTCTCAGTCTTAACGGATTGATATCCACAAGGTAGATACGCTGTGACATGGGGGTGATGTCAGTTCACCATTCAATTGTCACATCAAGGGTATTTACAAAGGCCGACTGAATTCCATGATCCAGTAGACAGCGAGTCGGCAGAGTGTAATCCCTCACTTGCTGTCCCAGTTTTAACTGTATTGATGATATATGGTTTGTTGGACATGGAGTACAACAATGAAGTGAAGGTTCACGTGAACTGGCTGAGAAAATGAAGCACAGTGAGTGGACAATCAACTCAAATGAAAATACATGTTCTCAGCCCTAATGTGGTGTCTGGACATAAAACGTAATAATGTAAAAGAATGAATGCCGTTCTCCCTTATCAGACTGCCTATTATTGCTGTCATGTTTATTCATGGAAAGTCCCTGCATGAAGTCCTCGTACTGAGCGCTCAGGGCTCAATCGGAAGAGTTGCATTTTTCGTATTACTGTCTGGGATTTCACCAACGGAGTGTGTTTGTATCGTTTTGTTAATTTTGAGTCTGAGTCTGAGCTAATTCCAGACTTTACTCCTCATTTGAGTTCATCCTGATCCAAACCTCTGTCGTTACTTTCACAAGATCATACGGCACCTCTGTCATCCAATCTCAAGATCGCTGTGTCGTTCGTACCACAACCGATATAAAATGTGACCAGGAAGTGGAGGACTTTTAACTGGAACCTATTCAACAAACTACTAGTGTCCGCGAACGAAGCAACCTTGAATTGCTCCCCGAAAGTCTTTCGAATTTTGGAGGAAAATAAAATGCCCGTGAGAAACACAGACTACTGCAAGTCGAATACGCTGCACAGTAAAATTCTGAGGTCAAGATCTAATGTGATAGCTGAAACTATATGGTCGTAATTTTGCACGTTGCGACATCCCGTCTCCACTAGCAATGATTACCCTTGTTAATACACCCACTAGCAATGATTATCCTTGGATATTTAATGCATTTTTAGTTTTTTTAATTCTTGGACTTTGTTGCTCTACCCGATGCAGCTTCATGGGGAGTAAGTAAATATCCCCGAGTCTAAAAATACGTCAGTCAACTTGTCAAACTGAACTGCAAAATTTACATTATTAGCACCAGGTTTCAATTATAAATTTCATTTTTAATGACGACGTGCTTTATGGTACAGTCTATTGGAAGACAAAGCGATGTTTTGCAATCGTCTTCCCTAAATGTTATTTAGGGATATTTATAATCTATTATATTTGTTTAATATTTAAATTTATTTTAATATTTATTGTAATATTATAATATCATATAATTACAGTATTTATAGTCCTTTAGCGGATTTATTTAAATTACTAACGCTATTTTCTTCATCTTTGAGACTAGTGAATCCTGTAAAATCTGCAGGTGGTTGTGAATGACAGTATTATGGACACTTGGTTATGGAAATGTGCTTGAAGTACGATTGGCATCTCAGGCTGACCGGGTTCGAATGCGCTGCGAAAGAGGCAGTTAAGTGAGGAAGAGAGTTGTACCACCGACTGCAGCGAACATGACAGTAGTTGACAGGGAGGATTTCACTTTGAAGGCGACGAACAGCTGGTCCTCTCGGATCAATTTAAACAGGGATGACCATATTCAGAGTTCAAAGTAAATTTATTACGGCAGTAGCCACATGTCACCATATAGGTGGAATCGACTTGCCACATTTTTGCGGGCATACTCAAATAAACCCAGTAACCATAACCGAATCAATGAATGTACGCAACAACAACGCTAAGCGTACGAGTGCAAAATACAACAAAATGTGCAAATACAAACATAGTAAATAATAACAGTACGATAGGCCCTGCCTGAGAGCATTGCGATTCTGATAAGAAGAGAAAGCGACTAAATTTAAGTGAGAGCACATCCTAGAAAAGTCAAAAGTTTCAAAGTTTTCAAAAGCAGAGTATACTTAATGAAGGAGGAATGTGTACAATATACATCCTGAAATTGTTTTTCTTCAGAAGCATCCACGAAAACAGTAGAGTGTCCCAAAGAGTGAATGGCAGTTAAATGTTACAACATTCCCCGCAGCTCCTCCCTCCCACGCGTAAGCAGCAGCAAAGCAAAGATCCCACCCTACACCACCAGCAAAAAAAAAATGATCGGCGCCCCCAGCTAGCATTCAAAAGTGCAACAAAACATCAATAAAGACACAGACTTGCAGTACCCCAAAGACTATTTGTTCACCGGGTGATTCGACATACCACAGGCTCTCTCTCTCCCTAATAAGGGAAAAAGAGTTGGCCCCGAGACACAAACACACGCTGATTTATGGTGTTAATAATCTGTTGCTTCACTTTTTCTGCCCAAAGAACTCGGGTCTCTAGGCACACAGCCAACAGCCAACTTGCTGCTTTCGATCTTCTGCCGATCAGGAGGCACCGACTTCCTGCAGAAGCACCAAACTCGAGTCCGCCCCCTTCCAGGGCCACGAAATCCGGAAGCTCCAAAGGCGCCCTGATCTTCTCGGCCGAGTGGAAGAACGGCCAGTCATGAGACCCCGATGGCGGGTCCATTCCCGCAAATAATCGAAGTCAGCGTGTAACGCCAGGCTAGGATCTTCAAAATAAACCTAAAAGGGAGCAAGAGAGGTATTAAAGACAGAAATAGAGCTGCTTCCGAAGGTGCAAGCAAATGAGTCGCCGTTAGACGCCATTTTCTCCTAAACTACAGCCCCGTAATTACCACTATTAAAGAAAAAGTGAACAATGGAAGAGCATGGTTCTTCATGGAAAACATCCCCACGATCTAAGCAAGCTCGATAAATTTAAAAAATGCCAAGAAAAAAAACCATAGACAATCGAAAGCATTACAGGACCATGTAACCGCTCAACACAATCTGAATAGTTACACAGCCACAATCAAATGCAAATATCACTCATCTAAATCTGGCTTCAAAATGCAAACCTGGAAATGAAGTCACACCTTACATGCATACAATTTGATAAATTTTTAGAGTCAAAATACCGCAAATTATATTATGTCAGATCAACTGATTGCAGATTGGACAATCCATAATAACAGGTCGGTGCAGTAGTACAGGATAAACAAGCAAGGGCAACTTATTTATTAGATCTAGCCATTCCAAACACACATAAAATACAGAAATCATTAAGAGACAAATCCCAAAGAAGAGACCTCGGGGACGCGGATCTCAGTCTAATTTCACAAACAGGCGAGTCTTAACAGTCTACGAATAACCAGCCTTACACGTGTTATATGTTCCTCACACCGGTTAAAAAAGATCAAACTGTCATCGAGATACCCTCACTATAGAGCATTGTCATGGCACCGATGGGGCAGTAGTGTGGTTGCCATCTATTTACTAAACACCTCAAGGAAGTCGGAACACTCGGGGGTGGGGACGTATTTGACATCATCAGACGTCACAGACTCGGTAAATGAATGGAAAGTATTCTTAGAGATGGTATATATAATTTTCTGTAAAGACAGGGCCTGGTTAGGAACAGTCAACATAGATTTGTGCGTCGAAGGTCATGTTTGACAAATCTTACTGAATTTTTGCCACATTTCTTCATAGGCTTTCTACATATTGTGTCAAGAATCCTTCCAGAACACATTTAACGTGGAAGCATTGGAAAGGGTACAGAGGAGATTTACCAGAATGCTGCCTGGTTTAGAGAGTATGGATTATGATCAGAGATTAAGGGAGCTAGGGCTTTACTCTTTGGAGAGAAGGAGGATGAGAGGATACATGATAGAGTTGTACAAGATATCAAGAGGAATACACAGAGTGAACAGCCAACGCCTCTTCCCCAGGGCACCACTGCTCAGACCAAGAGGACAAGGCTTTAAGGTAATGGGAAGGAAGTTTAAGGGGGATATTAGAGGCAGGTTTTTCACTCAGAGAGTGGTTGGTGTGTGGAATGCACTGCCTGAGTCAGTGGTGGAGGCAGATACACTAGTGAAGTTTAAGAGACTACTAGATAGGTATATGGAGGAACTTAAGGTGAGGGGTTACATGGGAGGCAGTTTGAGGGTCAGCACAAAATTGTGGGCCGAAGGGCCCGTAATGTCCTGTACTATTCTATGTTCTATGTTCTAACAAACTCCACTCCATCTAAACCCCGAGCTCTAAGGAGATGCCAATCGATATTTGGGAAATTAATATCTCCCATCACGACAACTCTGTTCTTCTTACAACTTTCCAGGATCGGTTTCCCTATCTGCTCCACGATATCCCTGTTACTATTGGGCCGCCTATAAAAAATACACAGTAAAGTTTTTGACCCGGTTCAGTATCTACAGAATGGAGTAACTAGCGGCGTCACGGGGAATGACTAGCTTCATGAAGATTTTGCACATTTCCTTGTACACGCAATCTGGACTGAGTCTGTCACTTTAACGTTTATACAGCCTGACGGTGTTGGGACGTTACGTTGTCAGATATTACTGATACCCGTCTCAGAGTCGGCGTATAATTAATGAACACATCCGTAGCCTTCAAGTAGAACACAACCCAGAGGTGTTGCTGTTTATATTGGATGGTTTTGATGAATTCAATGACAACATTGATTTCGCTGACAGCCGGAGAGACAGAGAACCCCAATACACATGCACAGATCCTGAATTCAGGTGCAAGATGCCTGACATTGTGTACAGTTTAATCCAGGGCATGCTGCTCCCAGCGTGTTCAGTGCTGGTGACCACCCGTCCCACTGGGTTACTGACGACGCTGAACCTGAGTGAAAAGAATCTGGGGGATTCAGGAGTGAAACTGGTGTCTGCGTCTCTGAGGAACCCGGAGTGTAAAATACAGAATCTGTGGTAAGTACCAGACTTTGGGACATCGTGTTTACAGTCACTTGGTGTCTGACACTGAATATTTATGTGATCACTAATTGTGTTACCGATAACCACTGGGGATTTGTACCGTCTCCTGTCTTTCTGTGTCCTTCACCCTCACTCCCTCTCATCTCAAGGTTGTTCAATGTCGGTCTCACAGATTCTGGTGCCGAGGATCTCGGCTACGCTCTCAGTACAATAGGATCACTAACGGACTTGAACCTGAGTGATAATAACCTGGGAGATTCAGGAGTGAAACTGGTGTCTGCGGCTCTGAGTAACCCTGTGTGTAAAATACAGAAACTGTGGTAAGTACCAGACTGTGGGAGATTTTGTTTACATTCACTGCGTGTCTGACACTGAATATTAATGTGATCAGTAATTGTGTTACTGATAAACATTGGGGATTTGTACCGTCTCCTGCCTCTGTGTCCTTCACCCGCACTCTGTCTCATCTCCAGGCTGAACGATGTCGGTCTCACAGATTCTGGTGCCGAGGATCTCGTCTCCGCTCTCAGTACAAACCTATCACTGACGGTGGTGGATCAGGGATCAAACTGGCTAACAGACCGATCTTTCCCCGCTCTCCACCCCCTCATACTGACCCTCCCGATCGGATGAGTATTTGTGTTAATAATGTGATAAAATTTCAGCCGATTCGTGGGTTTTCTGGCAATATTTGTCAATGAGTGTTGTTGAAACATTACCCACTCTCCTGTTATGACGCTGTTGTGTAATATGTTTATTTCATCTGTATCCTTCCATCTGTTTCAGTCTGCAGTACAATCAGTTCAGTCAGAAATGGAAGAAGGAACTAAGATCTCTGCAGGAACCCAGACCCGGACTGAGAGTGAGATTGTGAACATCTGAATGTATGAACCGTGGTTTGGGATTGGGACATTTTGGCCGGTTCCCCGCCGTCCACTTTAAAGCCATCCTCCCCTTTAACGGCCGCGCTCCGGGTTTCATTCCCAACTGTTCCATCGGTCCGGGCTCCAGCCGAACGCTGTGACATTGAGGCAGCCCCGCAGTGAGACTCATTCCTCATCCTCGCATCACTCACCGGGTCAGACACACAGTGAAGCTCATTCGACCTCGTCTCCTCAGACCATATAACTGTACAGACCATAGCTCTGTATTCCTTGCTGTTCGACATAACTGCCTTAACCATATAACCATATAACAATCACAGCACGGAAACAGGCCATCTCGGCCCTCCTAGTCCGTGCCGAACTCTTAATCTCACCTAGTCCCACCTACCCGCACTCCTTTCCTGTCCATATACCTATCCAATTTTACCTTAAATGACACAACTGAACTGGCCTCTACTACTTCTACAGGAAGCTTCAGGAAGCTCATTCCACATAGCTATCACTCTCTGAGTAAAGAAATAACCCCTCGTGTTTCCCTTAAACTTTTGCCCCCTAACTCTCAAATCATGTCCTCTCGTTTGAATCTCCCCTACTCTCAATGGAAACAGCCTATTCACGTCAACTCTATCTATCCTTCTCAAAATTTTAAATACCACGATCAAATCCCCCCTCAACCTTCTACGCTCCAATGAATAGAGACCTAACTTGTTCAAACTTTCTCTGTAACTTAAGTGCTGAAACCCAGGTAACATCCTAGTAAATCGTCTCTGCACACTCTCTAATTTATTTGATATCTTTCCTATAATTCGGTGACCAGAACTGTACACAATATTCCAAATTTGACCTTACCAATGCCTTGTACAATTTTAACATTACATCCCAACTTCTGTACTCAATGCTCTGATTTATAAAGGCCAACGTTCCAAAAGCCTTCTTCACCACCCTATCTACATGAGACTCCACCTTCAGGGAACTATGCACTGTTATTCCTAGATCTCTCTGTTCCACTGCATTCCTCAATGCCCTACCATTTACCCTATATGTTCTATTTGGATTATTCCTGCCAAAATGTAGAACCTCACACTTCTCAGCATTAAACTCCATCTGCCAACGTTCAGCCCATTCTTCTAACCGGCATAAATCTACCTGCAAGCTTTGAAAACCCACCTCATTATCCACAACACCTCCTACCTTAGTATCATCGGCATACTTACTAATCCAATTTACCACTCCATCATCCAGATCATTTATGTATATTACAAACAACATTGGGCCCAAAACAGATCCCTGAGGCACCCCGCCAGTCACCGGCCTCCATCCCGATAAACAACTATCCACCACTACTCTCTGGCATCTCCCACCTAGCCACTGTTGAATCCATTTTATTACTCCAGCATTAATACCTAACGACTGAACCTTCTTAACTAACCTTCCATGTGGAACTTTGTCAAAGGCCTTGCTGAAGTCCATATAGACTACATCCACTGCCTTACCCTCGTCAACATTCCTCGTAACTTCTTCAAAAAATTCAATAAGGTTTGTCAAACATGACCTTCCACGCACAAATCCATGCTGGCTACTCCTAATCAGATCCTGTCTATCCAGATAATTATAAATACTATCTCTAAGAATACTTTCCATTCATTTACCCACCACTGATGTCAAACTGACATGTCTATAATTGCTAGGCTTACTTCTAGAACCCTTTTTAAACAATGGAACGACATGAGCAATACGCCTATCCTCCGGCACAATCCCCGTTTCTAATGACATCTGAAAGATCTCCGTCAGAGCTCCTGCTATCTCTACACAAACTTCCCTCAAGGTCCTGGGTGAAACTCAAGGACACTGAGTGAAACTCCCTGCACGTTCCATTAAGCATTCCGGGGATCAGAAACACAATGAAAGTCGGTCCGCATCATCCTGTCAAACACGCCCGGGGCCACAGATTGAAGCTCCCTCCGCATCATCCCATCAAACACGCCCGGGGCCTGACAGAGAGTGAAGCTCCCTCCGCGCCATCCCATCCCACACTCCTTGTGTCCGAAACAGAGAGCAGCTCCATCCGCATCATCCATCACTCATTCCTCGGGGTCAGACGCAGAGTGAAATTCCGTATACACCGCCCAATCACCCACACCTGGGGTCAAACACTAAGTGACGCTCTTTCCGCATCCTCGCATCACACACTTCCGAGGTCAGACACAGGGTGATGCTCCCTCCCCATCGTCCTATCACACACTCCAAGGGTCAGACATAGAGTGAAACTCCTACCCCACCGTCCCATCACACATTTCCGGGGTCAGCCACAGGGGTACTCTCCCTCCCCACGTCCCATCACACACACTCGTGGTCAGACACAGAGTACATCTCACTCCACACTGTCCCATCACACACTCCACATGTCAGAAATAGTGAAGCTACTTCTACAGCGTCGCCATGGATGAAACGATTAACCAATGGATAGACATGAACTTCTATCGACATCCCCTCAATCGGAACAGAGTAGATGTCGACAGGAAGCGTCCAACGCCTGTTTCAGTGTTGGAGACCACCTTCCAGAAACGGAGTGGTTGCTTGTGGTAAAAGGGTGTCAGGTGGTTAGCACAAAAATATCAATATTATACAAAGAAGTCCAACAAATTCAAGACAATAAAAGCAGAAAATGCCGAAGAAAACACAGAAGCTATCCAACACATTACAGAATCCTACAACAGTTTAATTTAGTCTGATTTCTTACAGAGGCAGAAAGCAGTGGTAAGAGTTATTCGCCAAAACCGTGCTTTACAATACAAACGCATGAAACAAAAGGTACCATACATTAGTATAAATACAGTTTCAGAGGCCGAGTCGTACAATTATATTACGACTGATCGTTCATTGCAGATAGGGCAGTACCAGATACCCGTCCGGATATAATATTGCAGGGTAAACCAGTAAAGTCAACCTATAAAGAGGCATGACTATCCAAAACACGGAGAACACCACAGAAATCAGTAAGGGAAAGTCATCTGAACTATGCTGGCGTGAAAGAGGGGAATGAAAGATACAACAATTCCAGATAACACAACACTTACAGAAAATCGAAAAGCGAAGATACCCGAAATATGCTGACTTGAAAGAGGAAATAGAAAGTCCATAGTACGCGAACAGGGTAAACATTGTCCCAATATAAATATCTACAACTGGTATTATCCCTAAGTCACCACACAATGACATTGAACTATTACCCGGCAAAATCTATTTAAATCTCCCGAAAGCCACAATGTTAATCACCACGAGAATAGTCCGAAAGTTGCTAGCAATTGAGAAATGAGTGCGCTTTCCCATGCCCATACCTCAGGCTTTACCAGTTTTAGCTGACAAAAGTGATAATAAACTTGCGACTGTACTGGAGTGAATGCAGAGGAGATTCGACATGCAGTTTCCTCGGATGGAAATTTAATCGAAATCGTCAGGTGAGATGACAATCTTTCCCTGGAGCAGAGAGGGCATCTGGGTTTTCCATTGGAATTTGCACAATTATAATTAGAATGTATGATTTCTGCGGTGTTAAATATTTCTCCACAACAGGGTTTTCCAACGCGAAGGACAAGTGTAAGGTTTACTGTAAGTTCGTGCGGACTGTTGACTTTCTTTTTCGTTTTATTCTTGTGCAAAAGTAACGAATGGCTTACATATCTGCCGATTTGGTGTTAAATGTCCTCAGATCCTGAACAGCCCAATCATTGTCTAAAGTGAGTATGGTGAAGATAATGCTGGAATGAGATGAGTAATTGTTAGGAGGTCGAGTTAGCGGGCTGCGGATGCCGAAGAGTCTGTTCCCGTGCTGTGTCTATCTCGGGCTATAAAACTGTTTATTTCTCACCTCTGCCTCGTTCTCCGGTGACCGTCAGTTTCCTAGTAACAAGATGAAAACACTGCGACCGCCTCTGAGAAGATCTTAGATATTCTGTTCATTAATTAGTTGAATAATTGACTTGAGCGGATATTTCGCTGCGCTGATGAACTGCTCTCTGAACTTGGACTGAGTTACCCCATAAATAAACGTGTTTGTGCAGCAACTTAATATCATCAGCATGTATCCAGAATGTTGAAGTATGTATTCCGAATCGTTGTAATTATTCTGATCCAATCCGGCGATGATGTAATAAAGGAATTCGGCAACGTACACCGACCACAGGATGATGAAGCTTCCGGAGATGGTGAGAAGTAAGATCACAGACCTCCTTCTGCTCTCCATCTCCGGGTCACTGCGGTTCTCCGTCTTGTTCTGACCCCTCAGCCACTTACGGACGCGACTCGTCACTAAAACGTGTCTGACTGTCAGAGCGTTGAACAGTAGTATCAATAGGAAAGGGATTAATGGCGCTAGAACGGTAGAAAGCCACTCATATCCCACCCACCCGGGATACATATAGAAGCCCGGGTCTCGAATACAGTCCCAGGGTATATTGTCAATCACGTTCACAGGATGAAATGTAAAGAAGTAGGGCACATTTTTAAAACAGAGCAGAACGCCTGTTGTTGTCAGAACCACAGCCGCAGTTTTCCCGGTGCAATACTTTGCTTTCCGCTTCTGACAACAGATGGCGACAAACCGATCAAATGTAAACATGACGGTGAACCAGACAGAACAGTCAGTGGCTGCCTCTGCCAGTGCAGAGATCACACTGCACACGGGGGTGATGTCCAGGAAAGTCCCGGGGAAGTAATAATAACTGACGCGCCACAATATGACCTCAAAGAGAATAGTTAGTAGATCCGCCGTTGCCATGGCCACCAGGTAGCGAGTGGTGCAGGTGGAGAGGCCGCACTTTCCCCGGGACAGGATCGCAATCGCCACTAAATTCACTGGGGGAACAGCAAACAGAATGAGTGAATTACTGTCTCACCGATCAGGGGGTCTCAGGGCAGAGACAAGCTGGAAATTGAGAACAATCATACTGTGCAGACAACTCATTTCTGGCGGTTTAAAAGGAGTAATGCGGGAATCTCAGATCCCTCTCACGAAAGCATGCGGGGTGAACGGAGAAGCTACTCGATACTAGAAAAGGAACAGGGTTTAGGAAGAGTCGTTATCAACGGATCGCCGAGAGCGCTTGAGAGAAATCAATATAAATATCCCCCCGTCAGGTTTTGGACTGATGTGTAAAACCTGGGTACCTCGGCAACTTTCTCAGCGATGCTGATTAACGCGTTCCTGTCACCTATGTCCCGGCACTCTCACTATGCAGCGAAGTCCTGCTCCCTCCACCTCTGTCCATCTACAAAGTTCAAAGCAAATTCATTTCCACAGTTCCAATGCCTCCTTCTTGACTCCCTGTTTATCACCCGCACACAGCAACTCCCCCCCAACCTCCGATTGGATGGCTTCTTTTAAATTCCGCAACTACCCTTGGCCGGGGTACCTTCACATGCTCTCAACGAATCCGATCATAAAGTTTCAATTTTCGTTTTTGAGGTTTATGCTTGGCCCGCTGAACTTTCAAGTATTTCGCACGCTAGTGCTTATATCATCATAGACAGTGTCGGTACTCCAAGAAATCTGCCTCTTTCGGGGCCGCTCCGAATTATTTCAGCATTATTCTAAATGTTCCGAAGCATATTGTCCAAGAACGCAGTATCGCGTGCACCTTACCCCATCTGTCCCCTAACGGACACCGCTGGGCTTGCTCTTAACTCCTGCTTCACTTCACGGATAACAGGGCGTGGTAATAAACCCTGGTACAAAACACGCACACGGGCCCTGACTTGACTTATATTCGGAGTCTGACTTACAAATGCAATTGACCACTCTCCCCTGAATCTCAAAGTCCATTCGCTTCCCGCTCTCCCTTCAAATTTGCAGGTATTTCTTTAATCAGAGCACAATACCTTGAATTTTGAATTTAAAGCATGTTGCTCTGATGAAACGGTATAGAACCAATTAGCCGTAAAGGTGGCGAGCGCTCTGGATTATCGGGGTTTACTTGACAGCGGCTTTGCATTGATAAATCACAACTGCCTGCTATGAATCTACAACATGAATCCATCTACCCGATCTTCCTCTCTACGGCCGCTTCAGCTGCCGGTTTACTTCCAGCAGAAGCCATGAATTAAAAAGGAAGGGAACTACTGAACGAACGCAGAGATTGGTCGCAATGTGAACACCGCACTCTCTGATACTCCGACATCACAGCGCTGTCGTTCACTGAACGAGTCCACGGACCGCGCACACAAAACTTAAAATGTTAATTTGCTTGTGCTCTTACCAGGAACACCGGTCACGGCAATGACCAGGTACCATATCTTCCTCACACGGTAAAAGGTTTCACGCATGCTGTCTGATATTCACCCTGTCTTCTAGCTGTCCGCGATCTTGCTGGAGAAGCTCTGAGCTGTCGAATCCGCCCGCTCATTCATTTATACTCGCTCCATCGCACGAACTATTTAATATCACACAAGACTGACGTGTTTTCCAACAGCTGGGGTTAAAATAAACATGATGTCATTCAAGTAAATTCCCAATTGTGATGAGGTATGAAAAGTTTGACACGAAATTACAACATCTCAAAGATGAAGAAATTACGATTGGAGAAGCCAGTGAATGTTGTTGTGAGACAATCTCAGACTCATCTCTCGGTTTCACGATTGTTATTGTTGATCTTGTCCATTCCGAGGATCCATGGACTTTGTCACCATAGACCAATATTAAACTGTCAATGGGCTGTTCTGTTTCACTCTGGGAATTGTCTCGGTATAGATCTTGCAACAGAAATATAAAATAAAGAATAAGATATTTGTAAGTTCCTGTAACATAGTGAAGAACCTTAAACTGATATCACATCCAGGCTTACACAGCTACTGAATGCACGTAAACGTTTAATCAAATTTACTGCAACAAGCACAAAATGCTGAAGGAACTCAACAGGTTCGGCAGCATTTTTGGAAATGATTAATCTGTCCAAGACCTTTCTTCAAATTAATTAACACTTCGTTGCACCTCACCCCCATCAACAGAAGCGAGATTTCCCAGTGGCAAACCATTTTCTTTCCGATCCCCGTTCACGGTACGATATGTCGACCCGTGGCTTCCTCTCGTGCCACAATGAGGCTTGTCTCAGGCCGGATGTGCTACACCTCAAATTCCGTCCAGGTAGCCTGCAATCTCATGACAAGAACATCGATTTCCGTTGAGTTCCGGTATTTTCCCCTCCTTCCTTTCCCCACTTCGGCCTCTTATCTCTCCGCCTGATCTGCCTATCGCCTTCCGATGACGCCCCTCTTCCTTCCCTTTTCCTTGGATCCACTCTCCTCTCAATCAGCTTCCTTCTTCTGCAGCCCTTTGCCTTGTTCACCTATCATCACCCAGACTGTTATTTCGCCAACCTGGCAACACCCATTCCCTTCTAGCTTGTCCTTCCCTCTCCCCAAGAGGTTCTTATTCTGTCATCTTCCTCCTTCCTTTCTACTCCCTGATGAAGGGTCTTGGCCGGAAACGTCGTCTGTTTGTTCATTTCCATAGATGCTGCCAGACCTGCGGAGATACTCCCAGAGTTTTATATGTGAATATAATTGATATACATGCAGTTTTTCGTGTAGTAAACCAGCGGCCACCAATGCTCGCACCTGTATGAAGCAAAGTAATTCAACCGCCGTACACATGACCCACGAATTTGTGTATACGTGTAAACCGACATAGCATCTGCATTCATTACATTTGTAACAACAAATGTTTGGCAGGTGCGCTAAATTGCTAGCGTTGTTGATAGTGTTGTAGACAATGGCATTTGCCTATTTGACACTTCCATGGTAAACACAACACAACATTGTTTATTCTGTTTTTATGTTCCTAATATCCCACCTCGATTTCCTTATGTATTGAATGGTCTGAACAGAATGGCTTATGAGAAGAGCCCTTCACTCAATGGGTCGTCGGTTGTGGGATTAAATTAGTCATTTTGTCAGCTAGTCAGCGAAGGGCAGACCGGGGTCAATATTGAGGTACGAGGTTACCTTCCATGGGTGAGTATGGCTGGGAAATTCACAAAGAGTGACGGGGTTCTCGGGAGTGCTGATGCGGACAGGAAGAAAGAAATGGAAGTCCAAACATCAATAAAGGTATGAAAGCAGATTTACAATGGGGCATACAATACGTTCTGAACAGATGCCGTCACGGACGGGAAAAGTCATAATGCAATAATATATAACAGTAGTCTGATTTTCTGCTCCCCGTGAGTGATGGACGTGATTGCTGTGGAGCCGCTGCACAAGTGTTTCACCAGGAAATTGACGAACATGGAACATTTCCGATATCAGCGGAGAATCTGTCATTCTCTCCTTGAAGCGGAGGACCAGGGGGTGTTACACACAGAAGCTAAACCATTAACGGGGATTCACTTTCTACACACTCTGCTACTTTGGAGGTGTTCTAACAATTTTTCTCTTTCACACCTTGGAATGACATCGTAGCGATACAAACTTTTGGGAAAAATAATGTGGCCAACATTGTCAAATGCCTAAGGACAACACTGGCCGATCTATGGAAGGGAGTAAAGTGGCGGCATTGGTTAACGTGGTGTAGTGACAGGTGAATCACATCCAGAAAATCGCGAGAGTTCCTCGAGGATGAAATGCACATTGTGGAAAGCGACTGTGTTATAAAAGAAGATTAAATACCTGTGTGTGCGCCCAGTAAGTTTGTACCCGCTACAAAGAGTCAACGCATAGGGAGGGTAAAACTGGAGGAAAGTAATCCACGCTGGCCGGGCGCTCCTCGTCATCCTGATATAGCCTTCAAGATCTCAGCTTTGGGTCATTCACTTCCGCAATGGCTGGTCTCCAAAGAGTTGTCGCTGCGTGTACTCCTGAAAACCTCTATTCCTCTCTTTCCCTTATCACATTAATCTAATAGCTTTCAGTGTCGTTGACTCAAACTTTATGGCCCTTTCCCCCGACATGTGATCTTGGTAACTGATTTTGTCCTTCCCAACTCAGACTGGTTCAAGCCAGACACTCGGATCAGACCACCAGGTCACAGACTGTTCCTTCTCATCTGAAAATGGTTTGCTTTCGATCATCAAAAACAAAACAACTCATTGTGTCCACCTGTAGTTGTTTTGATGAAGCCATCCCTGAGAACGGACCTCCATTCCTGCGATCACATGGCAAGAACAAAAGCATCTTCTTTGTCTATTTCCATTGCCTTTGCCTCGTTTCCGTTCACTGATTTGCAGATTATGGTTTCTGGACAACATATATGTTCGTCTGTCGATATGAGTGTCTGCACATCTACCTATCTATCCATCTATCTCTCTAACTATCTGGCCGTCTGCCGGTGTGCCTGTCCTCTGCCTGCTTGTTTCTCTGTCTCTTTGTCTGTGTAACTGTATATTGTTTTGTTACGTATTCGTGACACGTGACAGTGGTACCCTTGTCACGTGACTGGGGTTGAAGCAATACTGGACTTGAGGTAATGGTCTTGTGATGGTTGAGTGACGTCATTTTCCCGCCAGTATAGTCCATGTGACAGGTTTTTTTTTACAGGGTATAAGAGGAGGACCCCTCCCTGTGAAGTGGGGCAGTTCGTGGCTGGATTTGCCATGTTGACTTCATGCCACTGCGTGATTTAATGTGATGACGCAGTTTAGTTGAAAGATGAAGTTTTATCTAATGCCTAAAGTTTAAAATGTCATCGCCAGCAGTTTCTTTACAATACTGCTAGTTAAGAAGCAGTGGTGAGTGAAGATCGGAGTTCGGGAGTTAAAGATCGAGGAGAATCGATTTTCAACGGTGAAACAGGTTCGACCTTGTTTGATCCTTATTCAGAAGGAATTTGTTGACTGTTCTCGTGTTAATCTTTGCTGGGTAGCAGAAAAGATTGAGGACAGTGTGGAAGGAGGGGTCAGTGCCTTTAAGCAGTTTGTTTCATAAAATTCTTCGTGGGAAAAGTTCGACTATGGGGGACTAAAGAAAAACGACGTGAAAGATAATTTAAATCGTCTTAAAATGTCTCTCCTTCTTAAATGGACTGTGAGCATTTTGAATTTCTGGCAATACCACTTTAAAAAACTGATTGAGTTCCATCGCTTTAAGAACTGTTTAAGCTGCCGCACGCAGCTGATTTCCGGTTACGTTAGTGTTTGTTTACTTTTGGGGGGTTTGTTTTCAGTGTTTAATAAACGTGTTATTTGTTATAAATACCCTTGCCTTAATCAAATATATTTATTGTTGCCTGACTACGTAACAGTTCATCCACTTCTTCCCAGATATTTTGACTTTGATCAAGCGCACTTCACAAGTAGATGGACAATGAGAAGCCGTTTTGAATATTTAAATACTTCTTTTCTCAATTTTACCGGATTGATACCACAAGGTAGATACGCTGTGACATGGGAGTGATGTCAGTTCATCATTCAATTGTCACTTCAAAGGTATTTACAAGGGCCGACTGAATTCCATGATCCAGTAGACAACGAGTCGGCAGAGTGCAATTCCTCACTTTCTGTCCCAGTTTTATCTGTATTGATGATATACGTCCCTTATCAATCAGTCCCTTATCAGACTGCCTATTATTGCTGTCATATTTATTCATAGAAAGTCCCTGCATGAAGTCCTCTTACTGAGCGCTCAGGGCTCAATCGGAAGTGTTGCATTTTTCGTATTATTGATTGGGATTTCACCAATGGATTGTGTTTGTATCGTTTTGTTAATTTTGAGTCTGAGTCTGAGCTAATTCCAGACTTTACTCTGCATTTGAGTTCATCCTGATCCAAAATTACCGAGTCTGTGACGTCTGATAATGTCAAATACGTCCCCACCCCTGAGTGTTCCGACTTCCTTGAGGTGTTTAGTAAATAGATGGCAACCACACATCTGCCCCATCGGTGCCATGACTATGCTATATACTGAGGGTATCTCGATGACAGTTTGATCTTTTCTAACCGGTGTGAGGAACATATAACACGTGTAAGGCTGGTTATTCGGAGACTGTTAAAACTCGCCTGTTTGTGAAATTAGACTGAGGTCTTTTCTTTGGGATTTGAACTTATTGAGTTCTGTATTTTAGGTGTGTTTGGAATGGCTAGATCTATTAAATAAGTTGTCCTTGCTTGTTTATCCTGTACTACTGCACCGAACTGTTATTATGGATTGTCCAGTCTGCAATAAGTTGATCTGACTTAATATAATTTGTGGTATTTTGACTCTAAAAATGGATCAAATTGTATGCATGTAAGGTGTGACTTCGTTTCCAGGTTTGCATTTTAAAGCCAGATTTAGATGAATGATGTTTGCATTTGATTGTGGCTCTGTAACTATTCAGATTGTGTTGAGCGGTTACAGGGTCCTGTAATGCTTTCGATTGTCTGTGTTTTTTTTCCTGGCATTTTTTAAATTTATCGAGCTTGCTTAGACCGTGGGGATGTCTTTTTCTTTAATAGTTGTAATTACGGGGCTGTAGCTGAGGAGAAAATGGCGTCTAACGGCGACTCATTTGTTTGCACCTTCGGAAGTAGCTCTGTCTCTGTGTTAATATCTCCCTTCTTCCCTTTTAGGTTTATTTTGAAGATCCTGGCCTGGCGTTACACGCTGACTTCGATTATTTGTGGGAATGGACCCGCCATCGGGGTTTCACGACTGGCCGTTCTTCCACTCGGCCTAGAAGATTAGGGCGCCTTCGGAGCTTCCGGATTTCGTGGCCCTGGAAGCGGGCCGACTCGAATTTGTTGCTTCTACAGGAAATCGGTGTCTCCTGATCGGCAGAAGATCGAAAGCAGCAAGTTGGCTGTTGGCTGTGTGCCTGGAGACCCGAGTTCTTTGGGCAGAAAAAGTGAAGCAACTGATTATTAATTAACACCATAAATCAGCGAGTGTTTGAGTCTCGGGGCCAACTCTTTTTCACTTATGAGGGAGAGATTGAGCCTGTGGTATGTCGAATCACCGGGTGAACAAATAGTCTTTGGGGTACTGCAAGTCTGTGTCTTTATTGATGCTTTGCTGCACGTTTGAATGCTAGCTGGTGAGGGGCCGATCTTTTTTTTTGCTGGTGTTGTAGGGTGGGATCTTTGCTTTGCTGCTGCTTAGGGAGGAGCTGCGGGGAATGTTCTCTGGGGTTGTAACATTTTACTGCCAGTCTCTCTTTGGGACACTCTATTGTTTTCGTGGATGGTTCTGAAGAAAAGCAATTTCAGGATGTATATTTTACACATTTCTCTGACGTTAAGTCGACTCTGCTTTTGAAACCTTTGAAACTTTTGACTTTTCTAGGATGTGCTCTCACTTAAATTTAGTAGCGTACTCTTCTTATCAGAATTGCAATGCTCTCAAGGAGGGCCTATATTATTCTTATTATTTACTATGTTTGTATTTGCTCATTTTGTTGTATTTTGCATTCGTTCTCTTAGCGTTGTTGGTGCGGACATTCATTGCTTCGGTTATGGTTACTGGGTTTATCTGAGTATGCCCGCAAAAATGTGGCCAGTCGTTTCCACCTATATGGTGACATGTGGCTACTTTCGTAATAAATTTACTTTGAACTCTGAATCCCTTTTTAAATTGATCCGACAGGACCAGCTGTTCGTCGCCTTCAAAGTGAAATCCTCCCAGTCAACTACTGTCATGTTCGCCGCAGTCGCTGGTGCAACTCTCTTCCTCACTAAATTTCCTCTTTAGCAGCGCATTCGAACCCGGTAAGCCTGAGTTGCCAATCGTACTCATACGTTAAACACATTTGCATAACCATGTGTCCATAATATTGTCATTCACAACCACCTGCAGATTTTATGGGATTCACTCGACTCAGAGATGAAGAAAATAGCGTTAGTAATTGAAATAAATCCGCTAAAGGACTATAAATACTATAATTATATGATATTATAATATTATAGTACATATTAAAATAAATATAAATATTATATAAATATAGTAGATTATAAATATCCCTAAATAATATTTAGGGAAGTCGATTGCAAAACATCGCTTTGTATTCCAATAGACTGTACCATAAAGCACGTCGTCATTAAAAATGAAATTTATAATTGAAACGTGGTGCTAATAATGTAAATATTGCATTTCAGTTTGACAAGGTGACTGACGTACTTTTAGACTCGGGGATATTTATTTACTCCCATGAAGCTGCACCGGGGTAGAGCAAAAGAATTTGTATATCTTATATCCGATTAAAACGGAATCTTAGCGTGTCTGTGCGTTAAGTCTTCGTGATTATGGATCCGATTAAACAAAAACGTGCATTTGATGTAAAGATTAGCATATTATTGTTGGTGAATGTGTATAAATAATTCAAGTCCAACAATTAAAAAAACTAAAAATGATTAAATATCCACGAGTGCGTGCGTGTGTGTGTGTGTGTGTGTGTGTGTGTGTGTGTGTGTGTGTGTGTGTGTGTGTGTGTGTGTGTGTGTGTGTGTGTGTGTGTGTGTGTATTAACAAGAATAATCATTGCTAGTGGAGACGGATGTCGCTACGTGCAAAATTACGACCATATAGTTTCAGCTATCACATTAGAACATGACCTCAGAATTTTACTGTGCAGCGTATTCGACTTGCAGTAGTCTGTGTTTCTCACGGGCATTTTATTTTCCTCCAAAGTTCAAAAGACTTTCGAGGAGCCATTCAAGGTTGCTTCGTTCGCGGCCACTAGTAGTTTGTTGATTAGATTCCACTTAAAAGTCCTCCACTTTCTGATCAAATTTTGCATCGGTTATGGGACGAACGACACAGCGACCTTGAGATTGGATGACACAGGAGCCGCATGATCTTGTGAACGTAAAGAGAGATGTTTGGATCAGGATGAACTCAAATGCAGAGTAAAGTCTGGAACTAGCTCAGACTCAGACTCAAAATTAACAAAACAATACAAACACAATCCAGTGGCGAAATCCCAAACAGTAATACGAAAAATGCAACTCTTCCGATTGAGCCCTGAGCGCTCAGTGCGAGGACTTCATGCAGGGACTTTCCATGAATAAATATGACAGCAATAATAGGCAGCCTGATAAGGGAGAACGGCATGCATTTTTTTACATTATTACTTTGCATGTCCAGACACCACATTAGGGCTGAGAACTTGTATTTTCATTTGAGCTGATTGTCCACTCACAGTGCTTCATTTTCGCAGCCAGTCCACGTGAACCTTCACTTCATTGTTGTACCCCATGTCCAACAAACCATATATCATCAATACAGTTAAAACTGGGACAACAAGTGAACGATTACACTCTGCCAACTCGCTGTCTGCTGGATCATGGAATTCAGTCGGCCTTTGTAAATACCCTTGAAATGACAATTGAATGACGAACTGACATCACTCCCATCTCACAGCGTATCTACCTTGTCGATATCAATCCCGTAAGATTGAGAAAAGAAGTATTTAAATATTCGAAAGGGCTTCTCTTTGTCCGCACTCTTGTGAAGTGCGATTGATCAAAGTCACAATATCTGGGAAGAAGTAGATGAACGATATATAATTACACAGACAAACAGACTGAGAAACGGGTAGGCAGAGGACAGACACACCGGCAGACGGCCAGATAGATAGAGAGATAGATGGATAGATAGGTAGATGTGCAGACACGCATATCGACAGACGAACATATATGTTGTCCAGAAAACTATAATCTGCAAATCAATGAACAGAAGTGAAGCAAAGGCAATGGAAATAGACAAAGAAGATGCTTTTGTTCTTGCCATGTGATCGCAGGAATGGAGGTCCGTTCTCAGGGATGGCTTCATCAAAACAACTACAGGTGGACACAATGAGTTGTTTTGTTTTTGATGATCGAAAGCAAATCATTTTCAGATGAGAAGGAACAGCCTGTGACCTGGTGGTCTGCGCCGAGTGTCTGGCGTGAACCAATCTGAGTTGGGAAGGACAAAATCAGTTACCAAGATCACATGTCGGGGGAAAGGGCCATAAAGTTTGAGTCAACGAAATTGAAAGCTATTAGATTAATGTGATAAGGGAAAGAGAGGAATAGAGGTTTTCAGGAGTACACGCAGCGACAACTCTGTGGAGACCAGCCATCGCGGAAGTGAATGACCCAAAGTTGGGATCTTGAAGGTTATATCAGGATGACGAGGAGCGCCCTGCCAGCGTGGATTACTTTCCCCCGTATTGCCTTCCCTATGCGCTGACACTTTGTGGCGGGTACAAACTTACTGGGCGCACACACAGGTATTTACTCTTTTTTTATAACACAGTCGCTTTAAAAAATGTGCATTTCATCCTTGAGGAACTCTCGCGATTTTTTGAATATGATTCACCTGTTATTACACCACGTCAACTAATGCCTCCACTTTACTCCCTTCCATAGATCGGCCTGTGTTGGCCTCAGGCATTTGACAATGTAGGCCACATTATTTTTCCCAAAAGTGTGTATCGATACGATGTCATTCCAAGGTGTGAGAGAGAAAAATTGTTACAACACCTCGAAAGTAGCAGAGTCTGTAGAAAGTGAATCCCCGTTAACCCTAACCCACGGGATTGCGTCAAGGGTGCAAGTGTGCCAATTTTCAACATGGAGATGACAGGGCGGTGAAAGATCTTTTAGACCAGGGAACTTTATGCGAAATACTGGCCGTTATTTAGGATTATATGGTACCGGGGCAGGAAGGGTTCGTGGGCATCATCGGAGTAACAACGAAAGGTAATTCAGCCGAAATAAGAAAAAAAATAGCAGTGTGTTCCCTATCGTTGTGAGTTGTCTAGTTGGAAGATGAGATGCCGTTCTCCTCATTTATGTTATGCATACGATGGCAGTGGAGAAGACCCCAGACAGAGGAAAGAAGTCCGAATATCAGTGGATTAAGCATTAAATTGTGATGAGCTCAGGATCAACCATGCTCGCAGTCCGAGCAAATCCAGGTTGTGTTTTATTTTCCACTGTAGTGGAGACATCATTGTGAACCCTGAAAGTGCAGTTGGCTCGGTCGACAGGGCATAGCCCTAACAAGCTAATTAAGGTCTGAGACCTCGGTCAAAGTTATCTCAGAGCTCAAATCTCTTGCGGTGCCCAAACTTTTGAATGGTGCTCCTTTCCTATTTTTCACTGTAAAATTGTACAAAACAGAAATAATATACTAAACTTGCTTAAAATGTTTAAAAAAATTTCATCTATAACTTTATGACTTCTGGAGATCATTTCAACTTCTCTTCACTTAAATATTCACAGTAACAGAAATTTTGACCAGTGGTGCCCCCAACTTTTGCAAGCCAATGTATGTCGCTAATAATTGTTTAGCTTCGCTGTGAAGCACTTCCTGATCCTCCGCTTCAAGGAGAGAATGACAGATTCTCCGCTGATATCGGAAATGTTCCTTGTTCGGCAATTTCCTGGTGAAACACTTGTGCAGCGGCTCCACAGCAATCACGTCCATCACTCACGGGGAGCAGAAAATCAGACTACTATTATATATTATTGCATCATGACTTTTCCCATCCGTGACGGCATCTGTTCAGAACGTATTGGATGCCCTATTGTAAATCTGCTTCCATACCTTTATTGATGTTTGTACTTCCATTTCTTTCTTCGTGTCCACATCAGCACTCCCGAGAACCCCGTCACTTTTTGTAAATATCCCAGCCATACTCACCCATGGAAGGTAACCTCGTACCTCAATATTGACCCCTGTCTGCCCTTCGCTGACTAGCTGACACAATGACCAATTTAATCCCACAACCGACGACCCATTGAGTGAAGGGCTCATCTCATGAGTCATTCTGTTCAGACCATTCAATATATAGGTAAATCGAGGTGGCATATTAGGAACATAAAAACAGAATAAACAATGTTGTGTTGTGTTTACACTGGAAGTGTCAAATAGACAAACGCCATTGTCTACAACACTATCAACCACGCTAGCAATTTAGCGCATCTGCCAAACAATTGTTGTTACAAATGTAATGAATGCAGATGCTATGTCGGTTTAAACATATACACAAATTCGAGGGCCATGTGTACGGCGGTTGAATTACTTTGCTTCATACCGGTGCGAGCATTGCTGGCCGCTGGTTTACTACCAGAAAGACTGCATGTATATCAATTGTATTCACATACAAAACGCTGGTAGATCTCCGCAGGTCAGGCAGCATCTATGGAAATGAACAAACAGACGACGGTTCGGGCCAAGACACTTCATTAGGGGGTAGAAAGGAAGGAGGAAGATGGCAGAATAAGAACCTCTTGGGGAGAGGGAAAGACAAGCTAGAAGGGAATGGGTGTTGCCAGGTTGGCGAAATAACAGTCTGGGTGATGATAGGTGAACAAGGCAAAGGGCTGCAGAAGAAGGAAGCTGATAGGAGAGGAGAGTGGATCCAAGGAAAAGGGAAGGAAGAGGGTCGTCATCGGAAGGCGATAGGCAGATCAGGCGGAGCGATAAGAGGCCGAAGTGGGGAAAGGAAGGAGGGGAAAATACCGGAACTCAACGGAAATCGATGTTCTTGCCATGAGATTACAGGCTACCTGGACGGAATTTGAGGTGTAGCACATCCGGCCTGAGAGTAGCCTCATTGTGGCACGAGAGGAAGCCACGGGTCGACATATCGGACCGTGAACGGGGATCGGAAAGAAAATGGTTTGCCACTGGGAAATCTCGCTTCTGTTGATGGTGGTGAGGAGCGACGAAGTGTTAATTAATTTGAAGAAAGGTCTTGGCCAGGAAGGTCGACAGATTAATCTTTTCCAAAGATGCTGTCTAACCTGTTGAGTTCCTCCAGCATTTTGTGCGTGTTGCAGTAAATTTGATTAAACGTTTACGTGCATTCAGTATCTGTGTAAGCCTGGATGTGATATCAGTTTAAGGTTCTTCACTATGTTACAGGAACGTACAAATATCTTATTCTTTATTTTATATTTCTATTGCAAGATCTATAACCGATACAGTTCCCAGAGAGAAACAGAACAGCCCATTGACAGTTTAACATTGGTCTATGGTGACAAAGTCCATGGATCCTCGGAATGGACAAGATCAACAATAACAGTCGTGAAACCGAGAGATGAGTCTGAGATTGTCTCACAACAGCATTCACTGACATCTCCAATCGTAATTTCTTCATCTTTGAGATGTTGTAATTTCGTGTCAAGCTTTTCATACTTCTTTTACTGGGATTTTACTTGAATTACATCATGTTTATTTTAACCCCAGCTGTTGGAAAACACGTCAGTCTTGTGTGATATTAAATAGTTCGTGGGATGGAGCGAGTATAAATCAATGAGCGGGCAGATTCGTCAGAGCTTCTCCAGCGAGATAGCGGACAGCTGGAAGACAGGGTGAATTTCAGAGAGCATGCGTGAAACCTTTTACCGTGTGAGGAAGATATGGTACTTGGTCATTGCCGTGATCGGTGTTCCTGGTAAGAACACAAGCAAAGTAATATTTTAAGTTTTGTGTGCGCGGTCGGTGGACTCGTTCAGTGACCGACAGCGCTGTGATGTCGGAGTGTCAGAGAGTGCGTTGTTCACATTGCGACCAATCTCTGCGTTCGTTCAGAAGTTCCCTTGCTTTTTAATTCATGGCTTCTGCTGGAAGTAAACCGGCAGCTGAAGCGGCCGTAGAGAGGAAGATCGGGAAGATGGATTCATTTTGTAGATTCATAGCAGGCAGTTGTGATTTACCAATGCAAAGCCGCTGTCAAGTAAACCCCGATAATCCAGCGCACTCGCCACCTTTACGGCTATTTGGTATTAAACCGTTTCATTAGAGCAACGTGCTTTAAATTCAAAATTCAAGGTATTGTGCTCTGATTAAAGAAATACCTGCAAATTTGAAGGGAACGCGGGAAGCGAATGGACTTTGAGATTCAGGGGAGAGTGGTCGATTGCATTTGTAAGTCAGACTCCGAATATAAGTCAAGTAAGGGCCTGTGTGCGTGTTTTGTACCAGGGTTTATTACCACGCCCTGTAATCCGTGAAGTGAAGCAGGAGTTAAGAGCAAGCCCAGCGGTGTCCGTTAGGAGTCAGATGGGGTAAGGTGCTCGCGATACTCCGTTCTTGTACAATATGCTTCGGAACATTTAGAATTATGCTGAAGTAATTCGGAGCGGCCCCAAAGGAGACAGATCTTTTGGAGTACCTACACTGTCTTTGATGATATAAGCACTAGCGCGCTAAATACTTTAAAGTTCAGCGGGTCAAGCATAAACCTCAAAAACGAAAATTGAAACTTTCTGATCGGATTCGTTGAGAGCGTGTGAAGGAACCCCGGCGAAGTGTAGTTGCGGAATTTAAAAGAAGCCATCCAAGCGGAGGTGGGGGGGGGGGGTGCTGTGTGCGGGTGATAAACGGGGAGTCAAGAAGGAGACGCAGGCATTGGAACGGTGGAAATGAATTTGCTTTGAACGTTGTAAATGGACAGAGGTGGAGGGAGCGGGACTTCGCTGCACAGTGAGAGTGCCAGGACATAGGTGACAGGAACGCGGTAATCAGCATCGCTGAGAAAGTTGCCGAGGTATCCAGGTTTTACACATCAGTCCAAAACCTGACGGGGGGAGATTTATATTGATTTCTCTCAAGCGCTCTCGGCGATCCGTTGATAACGCCTCCTTCCCAAACCCTATTACTTTTCCAGTATCGAGTACCTTCTCCGTTCACCCCGCATGCATTCGTGAGAGGGATCTGAGATTCCCGCATTACTCCTTTTAAAACCCCCAGAAATGAGGTGTCTGCACAGTTTGAATGTTCTCAATTTCCAGCTTGTCTCTGCCCTGAGACCCACTGATCGGTGAGACAGTAATTCACTCATTCTGTTTGCTGTTCCCCCAGTGAATTTAGTGGCGATTGTGATCCTGTCCCGGGGAAAGTGCGGCCTCTCCACCTGCACCACTCGCTACCTGGTGGCCATGGCAACGGCGGATCTACTAACCATTATCTTTGAAGTCATATTGTTGCGTGTCAGTTATTATTACTTCCCCGGGACTTTCCTGGACATCACCCCCGTGTGCAGTGTGATCTCTGCACTGGCAGAGGCAGCAACAGACTGTTCTGTCTGGTTCACCGTCATGTTTACATTTGATCGGTTTGTCGCCATTTGTTGTCAGAAGCGGAAAGCGAAGTATTGCCCCGGGAAAGCTGAGCCTGTGGTTCTGACAACAACCGGCGTTCTGCTCTGTTTTAAAAATGTGCCCTCCTTCTTTACATTTCATCCTGTGAACGTGATTGACAATATACCCTGGGACTGTATTAGAGAGCCCGGCTACTATACGGATCCAGGGTGGGTGGGATATGATTGGCTTTCTACCGTTCTAGCGCCATTACTCCCTTTCCTATTAATACTACTGTTCAATGCTCTGACAGTCAGACACATTTTAGTGACTAGTCGCGTCCGTAAGGGGCTGAGGGGTCAGAACAATGCGGAGAACCGCAGTGACCCGGAGATGGAGAGCAGGAGGAGGTCTGTGATCTTACTTCTCTCCACCTCCGGAAGCTTCATCATCCTGTGGTCGGTGTATGTTGCCGAATTCCTTTATTACATCATTGCCGGGTGGATCCAAATGGTTACAACGATTCGGAATACATTCTTCAACATTCTGGACTCATGCTGATAATATTAAGTTGCTGCACAAACACGTTTATTTATGAGGTGACTCAGTCCAAGTTCAGAGAGCAGTTCATCAGCGCAGCGAAATATCCCTTCACGTCAATTATTCAACTAATTAATGAACAAAATATCTGAGATCTTCTCAGAGGCGGTCGCTGTGTTTTCATCTTGTTACTATGGAACTGACGGTCACCGGAGAACGAGGCAGAGGTGAGAAATAAACTGTTTTATATCCTGAGATAGACACAGCACGGGAACAGACTCTTCGGCATCCGCAGCCCGCGACCTCCACCTCCTAACATTACTCAACTCATTCCAGCATTTTCTTCACCATACTCCCGCCCTCGTTACAGCCACAAGTCTTTAGACAATGATAGGGCTGTTCAGGATCTGAGGACATTTAAGACCAAATCGGCAGATATGTAAGCCATTCGTTACTTTTGCTCAAGAATAAAACGAAAAGAAAGTCAACATTCCGCACGAACTTACAGTAAACCTTACACTTGTCCTTCGCGTTAGAAAACCCTGTTGTGGAGAAATGTTTAACACCGCAGAAATCATGCATTCTGATTATAATTGTTCAAATTCCTATGGAAAGCCCAGATGCCCACTCTGCTCCAGGGAAAGATTGTCATCTCACCTGACGATTTCGATTAAATTTCCACCCGAGGAAAATAAATGTCGAATCTCCTCTGCATTCACTCCAGTACAGTCGCAAGTTTATTATCACTGTATTTATACTAATGTATAGTACTTTCAGTATCAAGCGTTTGTATTGTAAAGCACGGTTTTGGTGAATGACTCTTACCACTGCTTTCTGCCTGTGTAAGAAATCAGACTGAATTAAACTGTTGCAGGATTCTCTAATGTGTTGGATAGCTTCTGTGCTTTCCTCGGCATTTTCTACTTTTATCGTCTTGAATTTGTTGGACTTTTATTGCGTAACTTTGATATTTTTGTGCAAACCACCTGACACACTTTTACCACAAGCAACCACTCCGTTTCTGGAAGGAGGTCTCCAACATTGAAACTGGTGTTGGACGCTTCCTGTCGACATCTACTCTGCTCCGATTGGGGGGATGTCGATAGAAGGTCATGTTCATCCATTGGTTAATCATTCCATCCATGGCGACGCTGTAGAAGTAGATTCACTGTTTCTGACATGTGGAGAGTGTGATGGGACAATGTGGACTGAGATGTACACGGTGTCTGACCTCGGGTGTGTGTGATGGGACGGTGGGGAGGGAGCTTCACCCTGTGTCTGACCCCGGGAGTGTGTGATGGACGGTGGGGAGGGAGCTTCACGCTCTGTCTGACCCCGGAAGTGTGTGATGCGATGATGCCGAAAGAGCGTCACTTAGTGTTTGACCCCGGGTGTGAGAGATTGGACGGTGTATACGGAATTTCACTCTGCGTCTGAACCCGAGGAATGTGTGATGGATGATGCAGATGGAGCTGCTCTCTGTTTTGGGAACAAAGAGTGTGGGATGGGATGGTGCGGAGGGAGCTTCACTCTCTGTCTGGCCCCGGGCGGGTTTGATAGGATGATGCGGACCGAGTTCCATTGTGTTTGTGATCCCCGGAATGCTGAATGGAACGTGCAGGGAGTTTCACTCAGTGTCTGAGGAGACGAGGCCGAATGAGCTTCACTGTGTGTCTGACCCCGTGAGTGATGCGAGGATGAGGAATGAGCCTCTCTGCGGGGCTGCATCAATGTCACTGCGTTCGGCTGGAGCCGGGTCCGAAGGAACAGTTGGGAATGAAAACCGGAGCGCGGCCGTTAAAGGGGAGGATGGCTTTGAAGGGGATGGCGGGGAAGCGGCCAAATTGTCCCAATCCCAAACCACGGTTCACACATTCGGATGTTCACAATCTCACTCTCAGTCCGGGTCTGGGTTCCTGCAGAGATCTCAGTTCCTTCTTCAATTTTTGACTGAACTGATCGTACTGCAGATTAAAACAGATGGAACGATACAGATGAAATAAACAGATTACACAACAGTGTCAGTAACATGACAGTGGGTTAATGTTTCAATAACACGCATTGACAAATATTGCCAGAAAACCCACGGATCGGCTGAACTGTTATCACATTGGTAACACAAACACTCATCCGATCGGTAGGGTCAGTATGAGGCTGTGGAGAGCGGGGACAGATCAGCCTGTCAGTCAACTTGATACCAGATCCAGCACCGTCAGTGATGGGTTTGTACTAAGAGCAGAGACGAGATCTTCGGCACCAGAATCTGTGAAGCAGATACAGGGCAGCCTGGAGATGAGAGAGAGTGAGGGTGAAGGACACAGAGAGACAGGAGACGGTACAAATTCCCAGTGTTTATCAGTAACACAATTACTGATCACATTAATATTCAGTGTCAAACGCCCAGTGACTCAGAACGCGATCTCCCAAAGTCAGGTACTTAACACCAGGGTCCGTATTTTACACTCCGGGTTCCTCAGAGCCGCAGACACCAGTTTCAATCCTGAATCTCCCAGTTTATTTCACTCAGGTTCAGCGTCGTCAATAACTCAGTGGGACGGGTGTTCACCAGCACTGAACACGCTGGGAGCAGCATGCCCTGGATTAAACTGTACACAATGTCAGACATCTTGCACCGAAATTCAGGATCTGTGCATGTGTATTGGGGTTCTCTGTCTCTCCCGCTGTCAGCAAAATCAATGTTGTCATTGAATTCATCAAAACCATCCAATATGAACAGCAACACCTCTGGGTTGTGTTCTATTTGAAGGCTACGGATCTGTTCATTAATTATACGCCAACTCTGAGACGGGTATCAGTAATATCTGTCAACGTATCGTCCCAACACCCTCAGGCTGTATAAACGTTAAAGTGACAGACTCAGTCCAGATTGCCTGTGCAAGGAAATGTGCAAAATCTTCATGAAGCTAGTCATTCCCCGTGACGCCGCTAGTTACTCCATTCTGTAGATACTGAACCGGGTCAAAAACTTTACCGGGTGTTTTTTATAGGCGGCCAAATAGTAACAGGGATATCGAGGAGCCGATAGGGAAACCGATCCTGGAAAGGTCTAAGAAGAACAGAGTTATTGTGATGGGAGATCTTAATGTCCCAAATATCGATTGGCATCTCCTTAGATCTAGGGATTTAGATGGAGTGGAGTTTGTTAGAAGATAGAACATAGAATAGTACAGGACATTACAGGCCCTTCGGCCCACAATTTTGGGCCGACCCTCAAACCCTGCCTCCCATATAGCTCCCCACCTTAAATTCCTCCATATACCTGTTTAGTAGTCTCTTAATCTTCACTAGTGTATCTGCCTCCACCACTGACTCAGGCAGTGCATTCCACGCACCAACCACTCTCTGAGTGAAAAATCTTCCTCTAATATCCCCCTTAAACTTCCCTCCCATTACCTTAAAACCATGTCCTCTTGTACTGAGCAGTGGTGCCCTGTGCAAGAGGCGCTGGCTGTTCACTTTGTCTATTCCTCTTAATATCTTGTACAGCTCTATCATGTCTACTCTCATCCTCCTTCTCTCCAAAGAGTAAAGCCCTAGCTCCCTTAATCTCTGATCATAATCTATACTCTCTAAACCAGGCAGCATTCTGGTAAATCTCCTCTGTACCCTTTCCAATGCTTCCACGTTAGGTGTGTTCAGGAAGGATTCTTGACACAATATATAGAAAGCCTATGAAGAAATGTGGCAAAAATTCAATAAGATTTGTCGAACATGACCTTCCACGCACAAATCTATGTTGACTGTTCCTAATCAGACCCTGTCTATCTAAGAATACTTTCCATTAATTTACTAAGTCTGTGACGTCTGATGATGTCAAATACGTCCCCATCCCCGAGTGTTCTGACTTCCTTGAGGTGTTTAGTAAATAGATGGCAACCACACTACTGCTCCATCGGTGCCATGACATGCTATATAGTGAGGGTATCTCGATGACAGTTTGATCTTTTCTTACCGGTGTGAGGAACATATAACACGTGTAAGGCTGGTTATTCGGAGACTGTTAAAACTCGCCTGTTTGTCAAATTAGACTGAGATCCGCGTCCCCGAGGTCTCTTCTTTTGGGTTTGTCAACTTTGAAACTTTTGACTTTTCTAGGACGTGCTCTCACTTACGTTTAGTAGAGTACTTTTCTTATCAGAATTGCAATGCTCTCAAGGAGGACCTATATTATTCTTATTATTTACTATGTTTGTATTTGCACATTTTGTTGTATTTTGCACTCGTTCGCTTAGCGTTGTTGGTGCGGACATTCATTGATTCGGTTATGGTTACTGGGTTTATTTGAGTATGCCCGCAAAAATGCGGCTAGTCGTTTCCACCCATATGGTGACATGTGGCAACTTTCGTAATAAATTTACTTTGAACTCTGAATATGGTCATCCCTGTTTAAATTGATCCGAGAGGACCAGCTTTTCATCGCCTTCAAAGTGAAATCCTCCCTGTCAACTACTGTCATGTTCGCCGCAGTCGGTGGTACAACTCTCTTCCGCACTTAATTTCCTCTTTAGCAGCGCATTCGGACCCGGTCAGCCTGAGATGCCAATCGTACTCATACGTCAAACACATTTCCATAACCAAGTGTCCATAATACTGTCATTCACAACCACCTGCAGATTTTACAGGATTCACTAGTCTCAGAGATGAAGAAAATAGCGTTATTAATTTAAATAAATCTGCTAAAGGACGATAATTACTATAATTATATGATATTATAATATTATAATAAATATCAAAATAAATATAAATATAATAGATTATAAATATCCCTAAATAATATTTAGGGAAGACGATTGCAAAACATCGCTTTGTCTTCCAGTAGACTGTACCATAAAGCACGTCGTCATTAAAAAAGAAATTTATAATTGAAAGGTGTTGCTAATAATGTAAATATTGCATTTCAGTTTGACAAGGTGACTGACGTATTTTTAGACTCGGGGATATTTATTTACTCCCCATGAAGCTGCATCGGGGCAGAGCAACAGAATTTGTATATCTTCTCCGATTAAAACTGAATCTTAGCAGCGTGTCTGTGCGTTAAGTCTTCGCGATTATGCACGCGATTAAACAAAAACGTGCATTTGATGGCAAGATTAGCATATTATTGTTGGTGAATGTGTAAAAATAATTCAAGACCAACAATTAAACAACTAAAAATGCATTAAATATCTACTACAGCGTGTGTGTGTGTGTGTGTGTGTGTGTGTGTGTGTGTGTGTGTGTGTGTGTGTGTGTGTGTGTGATTGTTTGTGTATTAACAAGGATATTCATTGCTAGTGGAGACGGGATGTCGCAACGTGCAAAATTACGACCATATAGTTTCAGCTACCACATTATTTCTTGACCTCAGAATTTTACTGTGCCACGTATTCGACTTGCAGTAGTCTGTGTTTCTCACGGGCATTTTATTTTCCTCCAAAATTCAAAAGACTTTCGGGGAGCCATTCAAGGTTGCTTCGTTCGCGGCCACTAGTAGTTTGTTGATTAGGTTCCACTTAAAAGTCCTCCTCTTCTTGGTCAAATTTTATATCGGTTGTGGGACGAACGGCACAGCGATCTTGAGATTGGATGACACAGGAGCCGTATGATCTTGTGAACGTAACGAGAGAGGTTTGGATCAGGATGAACTCAAATGCAGAGTAAAGTCTGGAATTAGCTCAGACTCAGACTCAAAATTAACAAAACGATACAAACACAATCCGTTGGTGAAATCTCAAACAGTAATACGAAAAATGCAACTCTTTCGACTGAGCCCTGAGCGCTCAGTACCAGAACTTCATGCAGGGACTTTCCATGAATAAATATGACAGCAATAATAGGCAGTCTGATAAGGGAGAACGGATTCATTCTTTTACATTATGACTTTGCATGTCCAGACACCACATTAGGGCTGAGAACTTGTATTTTCATTCGATCTGATTTTCCACTCACTGTGCTTCATTTTCTCATCCAGTTCACGTGAACCTTCACTTCATTGTTGTACTCCATGTCCAACAAACCATATATCATCGATACAGGTAAAACAGGGACAGCAAGTGAGGGATTACACTCTGCCGACTCGCTGTCTACTGGATCATTAAATTCAGTCGGCCTTTGTAAATACCCTTGAAATGACAATTGAATGGTGAACTGACATCACTCCCATGTCACAGCGTATCTACCTTGTGGATATCAATCCGGTAAGACTGAGAAAAGAAGTATTTAAATATTCAAAACGGCTTCTCATTGTCCGCACTCTTGTGAAGTGCGATTGATCAAAGTCACAATATCTGGGAAGAAGTAGATGAACGATATATAATTACACAGACAAACAGACTGAGAAACGGGTAGGCAGAGGACAGACACACCGGCAGACGGCCAGATAGATAGAGAGATAGATGGATAGATAGGTAGATGTGCAGACACGCATATCGACAGACGAACATATATGTTGTCCAGAAAACTATAATCTGCAAATCAATGAACAGAAGTGAAGCAAAGGCAATGGAAATAGACAAAGAAGATGCTTTTGTTCTTGCAATGTGATCGCAGGAATGGAGGTCCGTTCTCAGGGATGGCTTCATCAAAACAACTACAGGTGAACACAATGAGTTGTTTTGTTTTTGATGATCGAAAGCAAACCATTTTCAGATGAGAAGGAACAGCCTGTGACCTGGTGGTCTGCGCCGAGTGTTTGGCTTGAACCAGTCTGAGTTGGGAAGGACAAAATCAGTTACCAAGATCACATGTCGGGGGAAAGGGCCATAAAGTTTGAGTCAATGACACTGAAATCTATTAGATTAATGTGATAAGGGAAAGATCGGAATAGAGGTTTTCAGGAGTACACCCAGCAAAAACTCTGTGGAGACCAGCCATCGCGGAAGTGAACGACCCAAAGTTATCACAGGTATTTACTCTTCTTTTTTTAACACAGTCGCTTTCCACAATGTGCATTTCATCCTCGAGGAACTCTCGAGATTTTTTGGATATGATTCACCTGTCATTACACCACGAAAACCAGGGTCTCGGCCCGAAACGTCGACAGCGCTTCTCACTATTGATGCTGCCTGGCCTGCTGTGTTCCTCCAGCATTTTGTGCGAGTGGTTGTTTGAATTTACAGCATCTGCAGATTTCCTCGTGTTTGCACGTCAACCAATGCCTCCACTTGACCCACTTCCGTAGATCGGCCTGGTTTGGCCTCAGGCATTTAACAATGTAGACCACACTATTTTTCCCAAAAGTGTGTATCGCTACGATGTCATTCCAAGGCGTGAAAGCGAAAAATTGTTAGAACACCTCCAAAGTAGCAGAGTCTGTAGAAAGTGAATCCCCGTTAACCCTAACCCACGGGATTGAGTCAAATGTGTAACTGTGCCAATTTTCAACATGGAGATGACAGGGCGGTGAAAGATCCATTAGACCATGAAACATTTATGAGAAATACTGGCCGTTATTTAGGATTACATGGTACCGGGGCAAAAAGGGATCCTGGGCATCATCGGAGTAAGAACGAAAGGTAATACAGCAGGAATAAGAAAAGAAACCAGCAGTGTTTTCCCTATCGTTGTGAGGTATCTAGTTGGAAGATGAGATGCCGTTCTCCTCATTTATGTTATGTCTGCGATGGCAGTGGAGAAGGCCCCAGACAGAGGAAAGAAGTCCGAAATCAGTGGATTAAGCATTAAATTGTGATGAGCTCAGGATCAACCATGCTCGCAGTCCGAGCAAATCCACGTTGTGTTTTATTTTCCAATGTAGTGGAGACATCATTGTGAACCCTGAAAGTGCAGTAGGCTCGGTCGGCAGGGCACAGCTCTAACAAGCTAATTAAGGTCTGGGACCTTGGTCAAAGTTATCTCAGAGCTCAAATCTCTTGCGGTGTCCAAAGTTTTGAATGGTGCTCCTTTCCTATTTTTCACTGTAAAATTGTACAAAACAAAAATAATATACTAAACTTGCTTAAAATGAAGTAAAAAAGTTTCATCTTTAACTTTATGACTTCTGGAGATCATTTCAACTTCTCTTCACTTAAATATTCACAGTAACATAAATTTTGACCAGTGGTGCCCCAAACTTTTGCAAGCCACTGTATGTCGCTAATAATTTTTTAGCTTATGTATGAAACACCTCCTGGTCCTCCGCTTCAAGGAGAGAATGACAGATTCTCGGCTGATATCGGAAACGTTCCATGTTCGGCAATTTCCTGGTGAAACACTTGTGCAGCGGCTCCACAGCAATCTCGTCCATCACTCACGGGGAGCAGAAAATCAGACTACTGTTATATATTATTGCATCATGACTTTTCCCGTCCGTGACGGCATCTGTTCAGAACATATTGGATGCCCCATTGTAAATCTGCTTCCATACCTTTATTGATGTTTGGACTTCCATTGTTTTCTTCGTGTCCACATCAGCACTCCCGAGAACCCCATCAATCTTTGTGAATATCCCAACCATACTCACCCATGGAAGGTAACCTCGTACCTCAATATTGACCCCTGTCTGCTCTTCGCTGACTAGCTGACAAAATGACTAATTTAATCCAACAACCGACAACCCATTGAGTTACGGGCTCTTCTCATGAGCCATTCTGTTCAGACCATTCAATATATAAGTAAATCGAGGTGGCATATTAGGAACATAAAAACAATGTTGTGTTTACAATGGAAATCAAATAGGCAAATGCCATTGTCTGCAACACTATCAACAACGCTAGCAATTTAGCGCATCTTCTGAACAATTGTTATTAAGAATGTAATGAATGCAGATGCTATGTCGGTTTAAACATATACCCCAATTCGAGGGTCATGTGTACGGCGGTTGAATTACTTTGCTTCATACCGGTGCGAGCATTGGTGGCCGCTGGTTTACTACACGAAAGACTGCATGTATATCAATTGTATTCACATATAAAACGCTGGTGGATCTCCGCAGGTCAGGCAGCATCTATGGAAATGAACAAACAGACGACGTTTCGGTCCAAGACGTCGTTTCAGGGGTTATAAAGGAAGGAGGAAGATGGCAGAATAACAACTGCTTGGGGAGAGGGAAGGACAAGCTAGAAGGGAATGGGTGTTGCCAGGTTGGCGAAATAACAGTCTGGGTGATGACAGGTGAGCAAGGCAAAGGGCTGCAGACGAAGGAAGCTGATAGGAGGGAGAGTGGATCCAAGGAAAAGGGAAGGAAGAGGGGGGTCATGGGAAGGCAATAGGCAGATCAGGCGGATCGATAAGAGGCCGAAGTGGGGAAAGGAAGGAGGGAAAATACCGGAACTCAATGGAAACCGATGTTCTTGCCATGAGATTGCAGGCTACCTGGACGGAATTTGAGGTGTAGCACATCCAGCCTGAGAGGAGCCTCATTGTGGCACGAGAGGAAACCACGCGTCGACATATCGGACCGTGAACGGGGATCGGAAAGAAAATGGTTTGCCACTGGGAAATCTCGCTTCTGTTGAAGGAGGTGAGGAGCGACGAAGTGTTAATTAATTTGAAGAAAGGTCTTGGCCAGAAAGGCCGACAGATTAATCATTTCCAAAGATGCTGCCTAACCTGTTGAGTTCCTTCAGCATTTTGTGCGTGTTGCAGTAAATTTGATTAAACGTTTACGTGCATTCAATATCTCCGTGAGCATGAATATGTATTCGTTTCAGCCTCTTTACTATGTTACAGGACCGTACACATATCTTATTCTTTATTTTATATTTCTATTGCAAGGCCTATAGACGAGACAATTCCCAGAGTGAAACAGAACAGCCCATTGACAGTATAGCATTGGTCTATGGTGACAAAGTCCATGGATCCTCGGAAAGGACAAGATCAACAATAACAATCATGAAACCGAGAGATAAGCCTGAGAGTATTTCACAACAACATTCACTGACTTCTCCAATCGACATTTCTTCATCTTTGAGATTTTGTAATTTCGTGTCAAGCTATTCATATTTCATCACCATTGGGAGTTTACTTGAATGACATCATGATTATTTTAACCCCAGCTTTTGGAAAACACGTCATCCTTGTATGATATTAAATAGTTCGTGTGATGGAGCGAGTATAAATGAATGAGCGTGGAGATTCGTCAGCTCAGAGTTTCTTCAGCGAGATCGCGGGCAGGGTGAATCTCAGACAGCATGCGTGAAACCTTTTACCGTGTGAGGAAGATATGGTACTTGGTCATTGCCGTGATCGGTGTTCCTGGTAAGAACACAAGCAAATTAACATTTTAAGTTTTGTGTGCGCGGTCCGTGGACTCGTTCAGTGACCGACAGCGCTGTGAAGTCGGAGTGTCAGAGAGTGCGGTGTTCACATTGCGACCAATCTCTGCGTTCGTTCAGAAGTTCCCTTCCTTTTTAATTCATGCCTTCTGCTGGAAGTAAACCGGCAGCTGAAGCGGCCGTAGAGAGGAGGATCGGGTAGATGGATTCATTTTGTAGATTCACAGCAGGCAGTTGTGATTTATCAATGCAAAGCCGCTGTCAAGTAAACCCCGATAATCCAGCGCGCTCGCCACCTTTACGGCTATTTGGTTTTATACCGTTTCATTAGAGCAACGTGCTTTAAATTCAAAATTCAAGGTATTGTGCTCTGATTAAAGAAATACCGGCAAATTTGAAGGGAACGCGGGAAGCGAATGGACTTTGAGCTTCAGGGGAGAGTGGTCGATTGCATTTGTAAGTCAGACTCCGAATATAAGTCAAGTAAGGGCCTGTGTGCGTGTTTTGTACCAGGGTTTATTACCACGCCCTGTTATCCGTGAAGTGAAGCAGGAGTTAAGAGCAAGCCCAGCGGTGTCCGTTAGGGGTCAGATGGGGTAAGGTTCACGCGATACTCCGCTCTTGTACAATGCGCTTCGGAACATTTACAATAATGCTGAAGTAATTCGGGAGCGGCCCCAAAAGAGACAGACCTTTTGGAGTACCTACACTGTCTTTGATGATATAAGCATTAACGTGCTAAATACTTTAAAGTTCAGCGGGTCAAGCATAAACCTCAAAAACGAAAATTGAAACTTTCTGATCGGATTCGTTGAGAGCGTGTGAAGGAACCCCGGCCAAGGGTAGTTGCGGAATTTAAAAGAAGCCATCCAAGCGGAGGTGGGGATGGGGCGGTGCTGTGTGCGGGTGATAAACGGGGAGTCAAGAAGGAGACGCAGGCATTGGAACGGTGGAAATGAATTTGCATTGAACTTTGTAGATGGACAGAGGCGGAGGGAGCGGGACTTCGCTGCACAGTGAGAGTGCCAGGACATAGGTGACAGGAACGCGGTAATCAGCATCGCTGAGAAAGTTGCCGAGGTACCCAGGTTTTACACATCAGTCCAAAACCTGACCGGGGGAGATTTATATTGATTTCTCTGAAGCGCTCTCGGCGATCCGCTGATAACGCCTCCTTCCCAAACCCTGTTCCTTTTCCAGTATCGAGTACCTTCTCCGTTCATCCCGCATGCATTCGTGAGAGGGATCTGAGATTCCCGCATTACTCCTTTTAAACCCCCAGAAATGAGATGTCTGCACAGTTTGATTGTTCTCAATTTCCAACTTGTCTCTGCCCTGAGACCCACTGATCGGTGAGACAGTAATTCACTCATTCTGTTTGCTGTTCCCCCAGTGAATTTAGTGGCGATTGCGATTCTGTCCCGGGGAAAGTGCGGCCTCTCCACCTGCACCACTCGCTACCTGGTGGCCATGGCAACGGCGGATCTACTAACCCTTATCTTTCAGGTCATATTGTGTTGGGTCAGTTATTATTACTTCCCCGGGACTTTCCTGGACATCACCCCCGTGTGCAGTGTGATCTCTGTCCTGGCAGAGGCAGCCACCGACTGTTCTGTCTGGTTCACCGTCATGTTTACATTTGATCGGTTTGTCGCCATCTGTTGTCAGCAACGGAAAGCGAAGTATTGCACCGGGAAAACTGCGGCTACGGTTCTGACAACAACCGGCGTTCTGCTCTGTGTTAAAAATGTGCCCATCTTCTTCATACATCACTCTCTGAAAGTGATTGACAATGTACCCTGGGACTGTACTAGGAAGCCAGGCTACTATACGGATCCCGGGTGGGTGGGATATGACTGGTTTACCACAGTTCTAACGCCATTACTCCCGTTCGTGTTAATACTACTGTTCAACGCTCTGACAGTCAGACACATTTTCGTGACGAGTCGCGTCCGTAAGGGGCTGAGAGGACAGAACAAGGCGGAGAACCGCAGTGACCCGGAGATGGAGAGCAGGAGGAGGTCTGTGATCTTACTTCTCTCCATCTCCGGAAGCTTCATCATCCTGTGGTCGGTGTATGTTGCCGAATTCCTTTATTACATCATTGCCGGATTGGATCCAAATAGTTACAATGAATCGGAATCTATACTTCAACAATCGGGAGGCATGTTGCTGATATTAAGTTGCTGCACAAACACGTTTATTTATGGGGTAACACAGTCCAAGTTCAGAGAGCAGTTCCTCAGCGCAGTGAAATATCCCTTCACGCCAATTATTCAACTAATTAATGAACAGAATATCTAAGATCTTCACAGAGGCCGTCGCCGTGTTTTCATCTTGTTACTATAGAACTGACGGACACTGGAGAACGAGGCAGAGGTGAGAAATAAACTGTTTTATAGCCCGAGATAGACACAGCACGGGAACAGACTCTTCGGCATCCGCAGCCCGTGACCTCCACCTCCTAACAATTACTCAACTCATTCCAGCATTTTCTTCACCATACTCCCGCTCCCGTTACAGCCATACCCCTTTAGGCAATGATTGGGCTGTTCAGGATCTGAAGACATTTAAGACCAATTCGGCAGATATGTAAGCCATTCGTTACTTCAGTCTTTTGCACAAGAATAAAACGATAAAGAAAGTCAACAGTCCGCACGGACTTACAGTAAACCTTACACTTGTCCTTCGCGTTAGAAAACCCTGTTGTGGAGAAATGTTTAACACCGCAGAAATCATGCATTCTGATTATAATTCTGCAAATTCCTATGGAAAGCCCAGATGCCCACTCTGCTCCAGGGAAAGATTGTCATCTCACCTGACGATTTCGACTAAATTTCCACCCGAGGAAAATAAATGTCGAATCTCCTCTGCATTCACTCCAGTGCAGTCGCAAGTTTCTTATCACTGTATTTATACTAATGTATAGTACTTTCAGTATCAGGCGTTTGTATTGTAAAGCACGGTTTTGGCGAATAACTCTTACCACTGCTTTCTGCCTGTGTAAGAAATCAGACTGAATTAAACTGTTGCAGGATTCTGTAATGTGTTGGATAGCTTCTGTGTTTTCCTCGGCATTTTCTGCTTTCATCGTCTTGAATCTGTTGGACATTTATTGTGTAATTTTGATATTTTTGTGCTAACCACCTGACACCCTTTTACCACAAGCAACCACTCCGTTTCTGGAAGGAGGTTTCCAACATTGAAACAGGCGTTGGACGCTTTCTGTCGACATCTACTCTGCTCCTATTGAGGTGTTGCCGATAGCAGGTCATGTTCATCCATTGGTTAGTCATTTCATCCATGGCGACGCTGTAGAAGTAGCTTCACTGTTTCTGACATGTGGAGAGTGTGATGGGACAGTGTGTAGTGAGATGTACTCTGTATCTGACCACGGGTGTGTGTGATGGTATGGTGGGGAGGGAGCTTCATCCTGTGTCTGACCCCGGGATTGTTTGAAGCGAGGATGCGGAAAGAGCGTTACTTAGTGTTTGACCCCGGGTGTGAGTGATTGGACGGTGGAAACGGAATTTCACTCTGCGTCTGGACCCGAGGAATGTGTGATGGATGATGCAGATGGAGCTGCTCTCTGTTTCGGACACAAGGAGTGTGGGATGGGATGATGCGGAGGGAGCTTCACTCTCTGTCAGGCCCCCGGCGTGTTTGATGGGATGATGCGGACCGAGTTCCATTGTGTTTGTGATCCCTGGAATGCTTAATAGAACGTGCCGGGAGTTTCACTCAAGGGATGAGGAGACGAGGTCGAATAAGCTTCACTGTGTGTCTGACCCCGTGAGTGATAAGAGGATGAGGAATGAGCCTCACTGCGGGGCTGCGTCAATGTCACAGCGTTCGGCTGGAGTCGGGTCCGACGGAACAGTTGGGAATGAAACCCGGAGCGCGGCCGTTAAAGGGGAGGATGGTTTTAAAGGGGACGGCGCGGAAGCGGCCAAAATGTCCCAATCCCAAACCACGGTTCACACACTCAGATGTTCACAATCTCACTCTCAGTCCGGGTCTGGGTTCCTGCAGAGATCTCAGTTCCTTCTTCCATTTTTGACTGAACTGATTGTACTGCAGACTGAAACAGATGGAACGATACAGATGAAATAAACATATTACACAACAGGGTCAGTAACAGGACAGTGGGTTAATGTTTCAATAACAGTCATTGACAAATATTGCCAGAAAACCCACGGATCGGCTGAAATTTTATCACATTATTTACATAAACACTCATCCGATCGGGAGGGTCAGTATGAGGCGGTGGAGAGCGGGCACAGATCGATCTGTCAGCCAGTTTGATACCAGATCCAGCACCGTCAATGATGGGTTTGGACTGAGAGAGGAGGCGCGATCCTCGGCACCAGAATCTGTGAAGCCGACATTGTGCGGCCTGGAGATGAGAGAGTGTGAGGATTCAGGACACAGAGACAGGAGGCGGTACAAATCCCAATGTCTATCAGTAACACAATCACTGATCACATGAATGTTCAGAGTCAGATACCCAGTGACTCTAACCACCATCTCCCACAGTTTGGTACTTACCACAGTGTCTGTATTTTACACTCCGGGCTCCTCCGAGCCGCAGACACCAGTTTCAATCCTGAATCTCCCAGTTTACTTCAGTCAGGTTCAGCGTCGTCAGTAACTCAATGCGACGGGTGGTCACCAGCACTGAACACCCTGGGAGCAGCATGCCCTGGATTAAACTGTACACAATATCAGACATCTTGCACCGGAATTCAGGATCTGTGCATGTGTATTGGGGTTCTCTGTCTCTTCGGCTGTCAGCAAAATCAATTTTGTCATTGAATTCATCAAAACCATCCATTAGAAACAGCAACACCTCTGGGTTGTGTTCTATTTGAAGGCTACGGATGTGTTCATTAATTATACGCCGACTCTGAGACGGGTATCAGTAATATCTGACGACGTAACGTGCCAACACCGTCAGGCTGTATAAACGTTAAAGTGACAGACTCAGTCCAGATTGCGTGTGCAAGGAAATGTGCAAAATCTTCATGAAGCTCGTCATTCCCCGTGACGTCACTCGTTACTCCATTCTGTAGATACAGAACCGGGTCAATAACTTTACTGGGTGTTTTTTATAGGCGGCCCAATAGTAACAGGGATATCGAGGAGCAGATAGGGAAACCGATCCTCGAAAGGTGCAAGAAGAACAGAGTTGTTGTGGTGGGATATTCTAATTTCCCAAATATCAATTGGCATCTCCTTAGAGCTAGCGGTTTAGATGGAGTGGAGTTTGTTAGAACATAGAACATAGAATAGTACAGGACATTACAGGCCCATCGGCCCACAATGTTGTGCCGACCCTCAAACCTTGCCTTCCATATAACCCCCCAACTTAAATTCCTCCATATACCTGTCTAGTAGTCTCTTAAACTTCACCAGTGTATCTGCCTCCACTACTGACTCAGGCAGTGCATTCCACGCACCAACCACTCTCTGAGTGAAAAACCTTCCTCTAATATCCCCCTTAAACTTCCCTCCGATGACCTTAAAGCCATGTCCTGTTGTACTGAGCAGTGGTGCCCTGGGGAAGAGGCGCTGGCTCTTCACTCTGTCTATTCCTCTTAATATCTTGTTTACCTCTATCATGTCTCCTCTCATCCTCCTTCTCTCCAAAGAGTAAAGCCCTAGCTCCCTTAATCTCTGATCATAATCCATACTCTCTAAACCAGGCAGCATTCTGCTAAATCTCTTCTGTACCCTTTCCAATGCTTCCACGTTAGGTGTGTTCAGGAAGGATTCTTGACACAATATGCAGAAAGCCTATGAAGAAATGTGGCAAAAATTCAATAAGATTTGTCAAACATGACCTTCCACGCACATGTCTATGTTGACTGTTCCTAATCAGACACTGTCTATCCAGATAATTATATATGCCTTCTCTAAGAATATTTTCCATTAATTTACCGAGTCTGTACGTCTGATGATGTCAAATACGTCCCCACCCCTGAGTGCTCCGACTTCCTTGAGGTGTTCAGTAAATAGATGGCAACCACACTACTGCCCCATCGGTGCCATGACAATGCTATATAGTGAGGGTATCTCGATGACAGTTTGACCTTTTCTACCCGGTGTGAGGAACATATAACACGTGTAAGGCTGGTTATTCGGAGACTGTTAAAACTCGCCTGTTTGTGAAATTAGACTGAGATCCGCGTCCCCGAGGTCTCTTCTTTTGGATTTGTCAACTTTGAAACTTTTGACTTTTCTAGGATGTGCTCTCACTTACATTTAGTAGCGTATTCTTCTTATCAGAATTGCAATGCTCTCAAGGCGGGCCGATATTATTCTTATTATTTACTATGTTTGTATTTGCACATTTTGTTGTATTTTGCACTCGTTCGCTTTGCGTTGTTGGTGCGGACATTCATTGATTCGGTTATGGTTACTGGGTTTATTTGAGTATGCCCGCAAAAATGTGGCTAGTCGTTTCCACCCATATGGTGACATGTGGCTACTTTCGTAATAAATTTACTTTGAACTCTGAATATGGTCATCCCTGTTTAAATTGATCCGAGAGGACCAGCTGTTCGTCGCCTTCAAAGCGAAATCCTCCCTGTCAACTACTGACATGTTCACCGCAGTCGGTGGCACAACTCTCTTCCGCATTCGGACCCGGTAAGCCTGAGATGCCAATCGTACTCATACGTCAAACACATTTCCATAACCAAGTGTCCATAATACTGTCATTCACAACCACCTGCAGATTTTACGTGATTCACTAGTCTCAGAGATGATGAAAATAGCGTTACTAATATAAATAAATCCACTAAAGGACTATAAACACTATAATTATATGATATTATAATAAATATCAAAATAAATATAAATATTATATAATTATAATAGATTATAAATATCCCTAAATAATATTTAGGGAAGACGTTTGCAAAGCATTGCTTTATCTTCCAATACACTGTACCATAAAGCACGTCGTCATTAAAAAAGAAATTTATAATTGAAACGTGGTGCTAATAATGTAAATATTGCATTTCAGTTTGACAAGGTGACTGACGTATTTTTAGACTCGCGGATATTTATTTACTCCTAAATGAAGCTGCATCGGGGTAGAACAACAAAATTTGTATATCTTATCCGATTAAAGCGGAATCTTAGCGTGTCTGTGCGTTAAGTCTTCGCGATTATGGACTCGATTAAACAAACACGTGCATTTGATGGCAAGATTAGCATATTATTGGTGGTGAATATATAAAAATAATTCAAGTCCAACAATTAAAAAAATAAAAATGCATTAAATATCTACTACAGCGTGTGTGTGTGTGTGTGTGTGTGTGTGTGTGTGTGTGTGTGTGTGTGTGTGTGTTTGTGTGTGTGTGTGTGTGTGTGTTTGTGTGTGTGTGTGTGTGTGTGTGTGTGTGTGTGTGTGTGTGTGTGTGTGAGTGTGTGTGTGTGTGTGTGTGTGTGCATGTTTGTGTATTAACAAGGATAATCATTGCTAGTGGAGACGGGATGTCGCAACGTGCAAAATTACGACCATATAGATTCAGCTAATCACATCAGATCTTCACCTCTGAATTTTACTGTGCAGCGTATTCGACTTGCAGTAGCTTGTGTTTCTCACGGGCATTTTATTTTCCTCCAAAATTCAAAAGACTTTCGGGGAGCCATTCAAGGTTGCTTCGTTCGCGGCCACTAGTAGTTTGTTGATTAGGTTCCACTTAAAAGTCCTCCACTTCCTGGTCAAATTTTATATTGGTTGTGGGGCGAACGACGCAGCGATCTTGAGATTGGATGACACAGGAGCCGTATGATCTTGTGAACGTAACGAGAGAGGTTTGGAACAGGATGAACTCAAATCCAGAGTAAAGTCTGGAATTAGCTCAGACTCAGACTCAAAATTAACAAAACGATACAAACACAATCCATTGGTGAAATCCCAAACAGTAATACGGAAAATGCAACTGTTCCGATTGAGCCCTGAGCGCTCAGTACGAGGACTTCATGCAGGGACTTTCCATGAATAAATATGACAGCGATAATAGGCAGTCTGATAAGGGCGAACGGATTCATTCTTTTACATTATTACGTTGTAAGTCCAGACACCACATTAGAGCTGAGAACTTGTATTTTCATTTGAGCTGATTGACCACTCACTGTGCTTCATTTTCGCAGCCAGTTCACGTGAACCTTCAGTTCATTGTTGTACTCCATATCCAACAAACCATATATCATCAATACAGTTAAAACCGGGGCAGCAAGTGAGGGATTACACTCTGCCGACTCGCTGTCTACTGGATCATGGAATTCTGTCGGCCTTTGTAAATACCCTTGAAGTGACAATTGAATGATGAACTGACATCACTCCCATGTCACAGCGTATCTACCTTGTGGATATCAATCCGGTAAGATTGAGAAAAGAAGTATTTACATATTCAAAACGGCTTCTCATTGTCCGGACTCTTATGAAATGCGCTTGATCAAAGTCACAATATCTTGGAAGAAGTAGATGAACGATATATAGTTACACAGACAAACAGACAGAGAAACAGGCAGACAGAGGACAGGCTCCTCGGCAGACGGCCAGATAGTTAGAGAGATGGATGGATAGATAGGTAGATGTGCAGACACGCATATCGACAGACGAACAAATATGTTGTTCAGAAAATTATAATCTGCAAATCAGTGAACAGAAACGAGGCAAAGGCAATGGAAATAGACAAAGAAGATGCTTTTGTTCTTGCCATGTGATCGCAGGAATGGAGGACCGTTCTCAGGGATGGCTTCATCAAAGCAACTACAGGTGGACACAATGAGTTGTTTTGTTTTTGATGATGGAAAGCAAACCATTTTCAGATGAGAATGAACAGCCTGTGACCTGTTGGTCTGCTCCGAGTGTCTGGCTTGAACCAGTCTGAGTTGGAAAGCACAAAATCAGTTACCAAGTTCACATGTCGGGGGAAAGGTCCATAAAGTTTGACTCAACGAAACTGAAAGTTATTAGATTAATGTGATAAGGGAAAGAGAGGAATAGAGGTTTTTCAGGAGTACATGCAGCGACAACTCTGTGGAGACCAGCCATCGCGGAAGTGAATGACCCAAAGTTGGGATCTTGAAGGTTATATCAGGATGACGAGGAGCGCCCGGCCAGCGTGGATTACTTTCCCCCAGTGTTACCTTCCCTATGCGTTGAGTCAAGCGTGCAGATGTGCCAAGTTTCAACATGGAGATGACAGGGCAGTGAAAGATCAATTAGACTATGGAACTTTATGCGAAATACAGGCCGTTATTTAGGATTATATGGTACCGGGGCAGGAAGGGGTATGGGCATCATCAGAGTAACAACGAAAGGTAATTCAGCCGGAATAAGAAAAAAAACAGCAGTGTATTCCCTATCGTTGTGAGGTGTCTTATTGGAAGTTGAGATGCCGTTCTCCTCATTTGTGTTATGCCTACGATGGCAGTGGAGAAGGCCCCAGACAGAGGAAAGAAGTCCAAATATCAGTGGATTAAGCATTAAATTGTGATCAGCTCAGGATCAACCATGCTCGCAGTCCGAGCAAATCCAGGTTGTGTTTTATTTTCCAATGTAGTGGAGACATCATTGTGAACCCTGAAAGTGCAGTAGGCTCGGTCGGCAGGGCACAGCCCTAACAAGCTAATTAAGGTCTGAGATCTTGGTCAAAGTTATCTCAGAGCTCAAATCTCTTGCGGTGCCCAAACTTTTGAATGGGGCTTCTTTCCTATTTTTCACTCTAAAATTGTACAAAACAAAAATAATATCCTAAACTTGCTTAAAATGATGAAACAAAGTTTAATCTTTAACTTTATGACTTCTGGAGATCATTTCAACTTCTCTTCACTTAAATATTCACAGTAACATAAATTTTGACCAGTGGTGCCCCAGACCTTTGCAAGCTACTGTATGTCCCTAATAATAGTTTAGCTTCTGTGTGTAACACCCCCCGTCCTTCGCTTCAAATAGAGAATGACAGATTCTCCGCTGATATCGGAAATGTTCCATGTTCGGCAATTTCCTGGTGAAACACTTGTGCAGCGGCTCGACTGCAATCACGTCCATCGCTCACGGGGAGCAGAAAATCAGACTACTATTATATATTATTGCATCATGACTTTTCCCTTCCGTGACGGCATCTGTTCAGAACGTATTGAACGCCATATTGTAAATTTGCTTCCACACCCTTATTGACGGTTGGACTTCCATTTCCTTCTCCGTCACTCTCGATTACCCCGTCACTCTTTGTGAATATCATGGAAGGTAATCACGTCGTACCTACGATGACCCCTGTCTTCCCTTCGCTGCCTATCTGAGAAAATGATTAACTTAATCCCACAACCGCCGACTCATTGGTTTATTATTATTGCAACGAATAGCTGGACAGACTGAAATGCTCTTCTCATGAGCCATTCTGTTCAGACCATTCCACATATAAGTATATCGAGGGTGCATATCAGGGACATAAAAGCAGAATAAACAACGTCATGTTGTACTTACAATTAAAGTGTCAGATAGGTGAATACCATTTTCTACAACACTGTCAACAACGCAAGCAATTTAGCCCATCTGCAAAACAATTGTCATTACTGTTACAAATATAATGAATGCAGAAGTTATATCGGTTTAAACATATACACAAATTCGAGGGTCATCTGTACGGCGGTTGAATTACTTTGCTTCATTCCGGTGCGAGCATGGTGGCCGCTGGTTTACTACATGAAGGACTGCATGTATATCAATTGCATTCACATATAAAACGCTGTTGGTATCTCCGCTGGTCAGGCAGCATCTATGGAAATGAACAAACAGACGAAGTTTCGGGCCCAGACCCTTCATCAGGGGGTAGAAAGGAAGGAGGAAGATGGCAGAATAAGAACCTCTTGGGGAGAGGGAAGGACAAGCTAGAAGGGAATGGGTGTTGCCAGGTTGGCGAAATAACAGTCTCGGTGATGATAGGTGAACAAGGCAAAGGGCGGCAGAAGAAGGAAGCTGATAGGAGAGGAGAGTGGATCCAAGGAAAAGGGAAGGAAGAGGGACATCATGGGAACGCGATGAGCAGATCAGGCTGAGAGATCGGAGGCCGAAGTGACGAAAGGAAGGAGGGGAAAATACCGGAACTCAACGGAAATCGATGTTCTTGCCATGAGATTGCAGGCTACCTGGACGGAATTTGAGGTGTTGCACATCCGGCCTGAGAGTAGCCTCATTGTGGCACGTGAGGAAACCACGGGTCAACATATCGGACCGTGTACGGGGATCGGAAAGAAAATGGTTTGCCCCTGGGAAATCTCGCTTCTGTTGAAGGAGGTGAGGAGCGACGAAGTGTAAATTAATTTGAAGAAAGGTCTTGGTCAGAAAGGTCGACAGATTAATCATTTCCAAAGATGCTGCCTAATCTGATGAGTTCCTTTAGCATTTTGTGCGTGTTGCAGTGAATTTGATTAAACGTTTACGTGCATTCAATATCTCCGTGAGCCTGAATATGATATTAGTTTAAGGTTCTTCACTATGTTACAGGAACGTACACATATCTTATTCTTTATTTTATATTTCTATTGCAAGATCTATAACCAAGACAATTCCCAGAGTGCAACAGAACAGCCCATTGACAGTATAACATTGGTCTATGGTGACAAAGTCCATGGATCTTCGGAATGGACAAGATCAACAATAACAGTCATGAAACGGAGAGATGAGCCTGAGAGTGTTTCACAACAACAGTCACTGACTTCTCCAATCGTCATTTCTACATCTTTGAGATTTTGTAATCTCGTGTCAAGCTATTCATATTTCATCACAATTGGGAGTTTACTTGAATGACATCATGTTTATTTTAACCCCAGCTTTTGCAAAACACGTCAGCCTTGTGTGATATTAAATAGTCCGTGTGATGGACCGAGTATAAATGAATGAACGTGGAGATTCGCCAGCTCAGAGTTTCTCCAGCGAGATCGCGGACAGCTAGAAGACAGGCTGAATCTCAGACAGCATGCGTGAAACCTTTTACCGTGTGAAGAAGATATGGTGCTTGGTCATTGCCGTGATCGGTGTTCCTGGTAAGAACACAAGCAAATTAACATTTTAAATTTGTGTGCGCGGTCCGTGGATTCGTTCAGTGACCGACAGCGCTGTGATGTCGGAGTGTCAGAGAGTGCGGTGTTCACATTGCGACAAATCTCTGCGTTCGTTCAGAAGTTCCCTTCCTTTTTTTACATCATGGCTTCTGCTGGAAGTAAACCGGCAGCTGAAGCGGCCGGAGAGAGGAAGATCGGGTAGATGGATTCATTTTGTAGATTCATAGCAGGCAGTTGTGATTTATCAATGCAAAGTCGCTGTCAAGTAAACACCGATAATCCAGCGCGCTCGCCACCTTTACGGCTATTTGGTTTTATACCATTTCATTAGAACAACGTGCTTTCAATTCAAAATTCAAGGTATTGCGCTCTGATTAGAGAAATTCCTGCAAACTTGAAGGGAACGCGGGAAGCGAATGGACATTGAGATTCAGGGGAGAGTGGTCGATTGCATTTGTAAGTCAGACTCCGAATATAAGTCAAGTAAGGACCTGTGTGCGTGTTTTGTACCAGGGTTTATTACCACGCACTGTTATCCGTGAAGTGAAGCAGGAGTTAAGAGCAAGCCCAGCGGTGTCCGTTAGGGGTCAGATGGCGTAAGGTGCACGCGATATTCCGCTCTTGTACAATGTGCTTCGGAACATTTAGAATAATGCTGAAGTAATTCGGAGCGGCCCAAAAGAGGCAGATCTATTGGAGTACCTACACTGTCTTTGATGATATAAGCACTAGCGCGCTAAATACTTTAAACTTCAGCGGGTCAAGCATAAACCTCAAAAACGAAAATTGAAACTTTCTGATCGCATTCGTTGAGAGCGTATGAAGGAAACCCGGACAAGGGTAGTTGCGGAATTTAAAAGAAGCCATCCAAGCGGAGATGGGGGGGGGGGGGGGGGGGGGGTGTGGTGTCTCCGGGTGATAAACGGGGAGTCAAGAAGGAGACGCAGGCATTGGAACGGTGGAAATGAATTTGCTTTGAACTTTGTAGATGGACAGAGGTGGAGGGAGCGGGACTTCGCTGCACAGTGAGAGTGCCAGGACATAGGTGACAGGAACGCGGTAATCAGCATCGCTGAGAAAGTTGCCGAGGTACCCAGGTTTTACATATCAGTACAAAACCTGACGGGGGGAGATTTATATTGATTTATCTCAAGCACTCTCGGCGATCCGTTGATAACGCCTCCTTCCCAAACGCTGTTCCTTTTCCAGTATCGAGTACCTTTTCCGTTCACCCCGCATGCATTCGTGAGAGGAATCTAAGATTCCTGCATTACTCCTGTTAAACCCCCAGAAATGAGTTGTCTGCGCAATTTGATTGTGCTCAATTTCCAGCTTGTCTCTGCCCTGAGACCCACTGATCGGTGAGACAGTAATTCATTCATTCTGTTTGCTGTTCCCCCAGTGAATTTAGTGGCGATTGTGATCCTGTCTCGGGGAAAGTGCGGCCTCTCCACCTGCACCACTTGCTACCTGGTGGCCATGGCAACGGCGGATCTACTAACCATCATCTTTCAGGTCATATTGTGGCGGGTCAGTTATTATTACTTCCCCGGGACTTTTCTGGACATCACCCCCGTGTGCAGTGTGATCGGTGCCCTGGGACCGGCAGCCACAGACTGTTCTGTCTGGTTCACCGTCATGTTTACATTTGATCGGTTTGTCGCCATCTGTTGTCAGAAGCGGAAAGCAAAGTATTGCACCGGGAAAACAGCGGCTGTGATTCTGACAACAACCAGCGTTCTGATCTGTGTTAAAAATGTGCCCTACTTCTTTACATTTCATCCTGTGAAAGTGATTGACAAAATACCCTGGGACTGTATTGCGATGCCAGGCTACTATACGGATCCCGGGTGGGTGGGATATGACTGGTTTAACGCCATTACTCCCGTTCGTGTTAATACTACTGTTCAACGTTCTGACAGTCAGACACATTTTCGTGACGAGTCGCGTCCGTAAGGGGCTGAGAGGACAGAACAAGGCAGAGAACCGCAGTGACCCGGAGATGGAGAGCAGGAGGAGGTCTGTGATCTTACTTCTCTCCATCTCCGGGAACTTCATCATCCTGTGGTCGGTGTATGTTGCCGATTTCATTTATTACATCATTGCCGGATTGGATCCAAATACTTACAATGAATCGGAATACATACTTCAACAATCGGGAATCATGATGCTGGTGTTAAGTTGCTGCACAAACACGTTTATTTACGGGGTAACACAGTCCAAGTTCAGAGAGCAGTTCATCAGCGGAGCGAAATATCCCTTCACGTCAATTATTCAACTAATTAATGAACAGAATATCTAAGATCTTCACAGAGGCCGTCGCAGTGTTTTCATCTTGTTACTATGGAACTGACGGTCACGGAGAATGAGGAAGAGGTGAGAAATAAACTGTTTTATAGCCCGAGATAGACACAGCACGGGAACAGACTCTTCGGCATCCGCAGCCCGCGACCTCCACCTCCTAACAATTACTCAACTCATTCCAGCATTTTCTTCACCACACTCCCGCTCCCGTTACAGCCACACCCCTTTAGAAAATGATAGGGTTGTTCAGGATCTGAGGACATTTAACACCGAATCGGCAGATATGTAAGCCATTCGTTACTTTTGCACAAGAATAAAACGAAAAAGAAAGTCAACAGTCCGCACGAACTTACAGTAAACCTTACACTTGTCCTTCGCGTTAGAAAACCCTGTTGTGGAGAAATATTTAACACGGCAGAATTCATGCATTCTGATTATAATTGTGCAACTTCCTATGGAAAACCCAGTTGCCCACTCTCCTCCAGAAAAAGATTGTCATCTCACCTGACGATTTCGATTAAATTTCCACCCGAGGAAACTGCATGTCGAATCTCCTCTGCATTCACTCCAGTACAGCTGCAAGTTTATTGTCATTTTTCTCAGCTAAAACTGGTAAAGCCTGAGGTATGGACATGGGAAAGCGCACTCAGTTCTCAATTGCCAGCAACTTTCGGACTATTCCCGTGGTGATTAACATTGTGGCTTTCGGGAGATTTAAATAGCTTTTGCCGTGTAATAGTTCAATGTCATTGTGTGTTGACTGAGAGATAATACCAGTTGTAGGTATTTATATTGGGACAATGTTTACCCTGTTCGTGTCCCATGGACTTTCTATTTCCCCTTTCAAGTCAACATATTTCGGGTAACTTCCCTTTTCGATTTTCTGTAAGTGGTGTGTTATCTGGAATGGTTGTATCTATTAAGTACGTTGTTCTTGCTTCTTTATCCTGTAATATTATAACCGGAAGGATATCATGTATTGCAATGGTCATGGACCGGAATCTTTCATTTCCCTCTTTCACGCCAGCATACTTCAGATGACTCTCCCTGACTGATTTCTGTGGTGTTCTGCGTGTTTTGGATAGCCATGCCTCTTTATAGGTTGATTTTACTGGTTTACCCTGCAATATTATATCCGGACGGGTATCGGGTACTGCCCTATCTGCAATGAACGATCAGTCATAATATGCTTGTAGGACTCGACCTCTGAAACTGTATTTATACTAATGTATAGTACCTTGAGAATCATGCGTTTGTATTGTAAAGCACGGTTTTGGCGAATAACTCTTACCACTGCTTTCTGCCTGTGTAAGAAATCAGACTGAATTAAACTGTTGCAGGATTCTGTAATGTGTTGGATAGCTTCTGTGTTTTCCTCGGCATTTTCTACTTTTATCGTCTTGAATTTGTTGGACATTTATTGTGTAATTTTGATATTTTTGTGCTAACCACCTGACACCCTTTTACCACAATCAACCACTCCCTTTCTGGACGGAGGTCTCCAACATTGAAACAGGCGTTGGACGCTTCCTGTCGACATCTACTCTGCTCCGATTGAGGGGATGTCGATAGAAGGTCATGTTCATCCATTGGTTAATCATTTCATCCATGGCGACGCTGTAGAAGTAGCTTCAATGTTTCTAACATGTGGAGTGTGTCATGGGACAGTGTGGAGTGAGATGTACTTTGTATCTGACCCTGGGAGTGTGTGATGGGACAGTGTGGAGTGAGATGTACTCTGTATCTGAACACGGGTGTGTGTGATTGGACGGTGGGGAGGGAGCTTCACCCTGTGTCTGACCCCGGAAGTGTGCGATGGGACGGTGGGGAGTGAGCCTCACTCTGTGGCTGACCCGTGGAGTGTGTGGTGGGACGGTGGGGAGGCAGCTTCACCCTGTGTCTATCCCCGGGATTATTTGATGCGAGGATGCGGAAGGAGCGTCACTTAGTGTTTGATTCCGGGTGTGAGTGATTGGACGGTGTATACGGAATTTCACTCTGCGTCTGACACTGAGGAATGTGTGATGGATGATGCAAATGGAGCTGCTCTCTGATTCGGAGACAAGGAGTGTGGGATGGGATGATGCGGAGGGAGCTTCACTCTGTGGGTCGGGCGTGTTTGAAGTGATGATGCGGACCGACTTTCACTGTGTTTGTGATCCCCGGAATGCTTAATAGAACGTGCAGGGAGTTTCACTCAGTGTCTGAGGAGACGTGGTCGAATGAGCTTCACTGCGTGATGTGTTCATTAATAATACGCTGACTCTGAGACGGGTATCAGTAATATCTGACGACGTAACGTGCCAACACCGTCAGGCTGTATAAACGTTAAAGTGACAGACTCAGTCCAGACTGCGTGTGCAAGGAAATGTGCAAAATCTTCATGAAGCTTGTCATTCCCCGTGACGCCGCTAGTTACTCCATTCTGTAGATACTGAACCGGGTCAATAACTTTACTGGTTGTTTTATAGGCGGCCCAATAGTAACAGGGACATCGAGGAGCAGATAGGGAAACCGATCCTGGAAAGGTGTAAGAAGAACAGAGTTGTCGTGATGGGAGATTTCAATGTCCCAAATATCGATTGGCATCTCCTTAGAGCTAGGGGTTTAGATGGAGTGGAGTTTGTTTGAACATAGAACATAGAATAGTACAGGGCATTACAGGCCCTTCGGACCACAATTTTGTGGCAACCCTCAAACCCTGCCTCCCATATAACCCCCGGCCTTAAATTCCTCCATATGCCTGTCTAGTAGTCTCTTAAACTTCACTAGTGTATCTGCCTCAACCACAACTCAGGTAGTGCATTCCGCGCACCAACCACTCTCTGAGTGAAGAACCTTCCTCTAATATCCACCTTAAACTTCCCTCCCATTACCTTAAAGCCATGTCCTCTTGTACTAAGCAGTGGAGTCCTGCGGAGGAGGCGATGGCTGTTCACTCTGTCTATTCCTCTTAATATCTTGTACACCTCTATCATGTCTCCTCTCATCATCTTTCTCTCCAAAGAGTAAAGCCCTAGCTTCCATACTCTCTGACCATAATCCGTACTCTCTAAACCAGGCAGCATTCTGGTAAATCTCCTCTGTACCCTTTCCAATGCTTCCACGTTAGGTGTGTTCAGAAGGATTCTTCACAAAATATGTAAAAAGTCTTTGAAGAAATCTGGCAAAAATTCAATAAGATTAGTCAAACATGACCCTCCACGGACAAATCTATGTTGACTGTTCCTTATCAGTCCCTGACTATCTGGATAATTAAATATAACAGCTCAGAGAATACTTTCCATTAATTTACCGAGTCTGTGACGTCTGATAATGTAAAAAATATGACCCCACCCCCGAGTGTTCCGACTTCCTTGAGGTGTTTAGTAAATAGATGGCAACCACACTACTGCCCCATCGGTGCCATGACAATGCTATATAGTGAGGGTATCTCGATGACAGTTTGATCTTTTCTAACCGGTGTGAGGAACATATTACACGTGTAAGGCTGGTTTTTCGGAGACTGTTAAAACTCGTCTGTTTGTGAAATTAGACTGAGATCCGCGTCCCCGAGGTCTCTTCTTTGGGATTTGTCACTTATTGATTTCTGTATTTTATGTGTGTTTGGAAGGGCTAGATCTATTAAATAAGTTTAATAATTTAAATATCTACTACAGTGTGTGTGTGTGTGTGTGTGTGTGTGTGTGTGTGTGTGTGTGCGTGCGTGCGTGCGTGCGTGCGTGCGTGCGTGCGTGTGTGTGTGTGTGTGTGTGTGTGTGTGTGTGTGTGTGTGTGTGTGTGTGTTTGTGTATTAACAAAGATAATCATTGCTGGTGGAGACGGGATGACGCAACGTTGCAAAATTACGACCATATAGTTTCAGCTATCACATTAGATCTTGACCACAGAATTTTACTGTGCAGCGTATTTGACTTACAGTAGTCTTTGTTTCTCACTGGCATTTTCTTTTCCTCCAAAATTCAAAAGACATTCGGGAGGCCATTCAAGGTTGTTTCGTTCGCGGCCACTAGTAGTTTGTTGATTAGGTTCCACTTAAAAGTCCTCCACTTCCCGGTCAAATTTTAATATCGGTTATGGGACGAACGACACAGCGATCTTGAGATTGGATGACACAGGAGCCGTATGATCTTGTGAACGTAACTAGAGAGGTTTGGATCAGGATGAACTCAAATGCAGAGTAAAGTCTGGAATTAGCTCAGACTCAGACTCAAAATTAACCAAACGATACAAACACAATCTATTGGCGAAATCCCAAACAGTAATACGAAAAACTGACGTGCCTGAGATAGCTAGTAGATTGGAACTTAAAGGTATTTCGAGGTCAACATTAGGGGCTCTAATACAGAGAAAAATCGAGTCACACTATGTAGATTCGGGTGATTTTGATGAATCGATTTTAGAGTCGATTCCAATAAGTAATCTGGAGATGCAGTTGCAAATCGAACAAATGAAGTTGGAGCATTGTAGGTTAGAAGCTGAAAGTAAACAGAGGGAATTTGAATATGCAATGGCGAAATTAAGGTCTGAAAATCAGTCTTCTGGTTCTAGAAAACCGTTTGTTGCTAGTCAAGAAATTAAATTGGTCCCTCCATTTAGTGAAACAGAAGTGGAAAGATATTTCCATCATTTTGAAACCATTGCTCAGATTTCAGAGTGGCCGAAAGATAAATGGTCAGTGTTGTTACAAAGTGTAATTAAAGACACAGCACAAGAAGTTTCTACAGCTTTAACTGCTGCTCAAGCACTTGATTATGATATTGTGAAGCAGCATATTTTGACTGCATACAAATTGGTCCCAGAAGCGTATAGAGAAAGATTCAGTAGTTTGTAGAAGTCTGTGGAAAAATCTTATGTGGAATTTGCCTATGATAAAGCTGTGTGTTTTGAGAGATGGGTTTCCTCAAAAAATGTAAATGGGGACTATAATACATTAAGAGCTGATTTTAATGGAGGAATTTAAAAGAAGCATCCCTGTTGAAGGACCTACTTAAATGCGAGGGGTACTGATACATTGCAGGACTCTGCTAGATTAGCTGATATGTACGTTTTGATCCATAAGAATAAATTTCCTCAGGGCAGAATTTTTAAGATGAAAAGTAACACAGAGACTCAAGGTAAATCAGAAATTAAATCAGAAGTTAATGAGAAAAGTAAGGAGGAAGGAAAACCTGTGAAGGAAAGACGGTTTGATCCTATTTGTAACTATTCTAAGAAACCTGGCCATGTCATAGCTAACTGTTTCCGATTGAAAAAGAAAGAGAAGGAAGCAGTCCCAGATGCTTGTGTGCAACATGCTGAAGCACCTGTAAAATCATAGGGTTCGATAAACACAAATGAGGTTTTATTAGAGTCTGACCAAGTAAAAAAGGATTATGATCATTTTATCACTGAAGGGTTTGTATCCTTGAAAGTAGGATTTACTCTGGTGCCAATAAAAATCCTTAGAGATACTGGAGCATCTCAATCTCTGATGTTAGACAGTGTATTGAAGTTTAATGAAGAGTCTGATTCTGGTGAGGTAAATTATATACTGGGTGTTGGAGTGCTTTTATGCCTGTACATTTACATAAAGTAAATTTAAAGTCAGGGTTAGTTACAGGATTTGTTAAAGTAGGATTACAGCCTAGCTTACCAGTGAAGGATATTTCTTTATTATTATGTAATGACTTGGCAGGTGGACAAGTTTTTCCTGAACTGCATTTGACAATGGAGTTAGAGGAACCAGAGATTAATTCTAACACAGATTCTTCTTGTGTTGTGACTAGACCTATGGCTAAAAAGATTGATGCGCAGAATGAGTTTGTTACTCATGACTGTTCAACTCAGGATTCGAGTTTTGAGGATGTGTCAGAGACTTTCTTACCTTCGTTATTTGAACAAGATTCTTGCAGTAAGTCTGACTATGAAGATTTATCTCTGTCTCTGAAGGAGATGATAGCAGAGCAGAGTTGGGACACTGAGATTATAAAATTAAGAGAACAAGCTCTACCAGATAGTGAAATTGAGAAGGTGCCAGTAGGGTATTACTTGGAAAAAGGAGTGTTGATGAGGAAGTGGAGACCACCTACAATTCCTGCAAGTGATGAATGGAATATTGTTTACCAGGTAGTTGTCCCTAAAATTTATCGAAATGAGATTTTGACTTTAGCTCATAGTGTGCCCTTAGGTGGACATCAAGAGATAAGGAAAACTGTGGACAAGATTTTAAAACATTTTTACTGGCATGGTCTAAAAAAAAAAGATGTGGCGATATTTTGTAAAACGTGCCATACTTGTCAAATTGTGGGTAAACCAAATCAAGTTACACCAGTGGCTCCATGACAACCTATTCCAGCATTTGGTGAACCGTTTTCTAAAGTAGTTATAGATTGTGTTGGTCCATTACCAAAGACAAAAACTGGTTATCAGTACTTGTTGACTATCATGTGTGCTTCGTCTAGGTTTCCAGAGGCAGTACCACTTAGAAATATAACAGCTAAAACTGTGACAAAGGCTCTTATAAAACGCTTTACTTATTTTGGATTACCTGAAGAAATACAAACTGATCAAGGTAGTAATTTTATGTCTGGATTGTTTCAACAGATAGTTTATAAATTGGGAGCTAAGCAAATTACTTCGTCTGCATACCATCCGGAATCGCAAGGTGCCTTGGAGGGTTTATTCTACCCTCAAGAATGTGATTAGGAGATATTGTGTGGAAAATGAAAGTGATTGGGATGAGGGTATAAACTTGCTTTTATTTGCAGTAAGGGAGTCGGTACAAGATTCTTTAGGTTTCAGTCCTTTTGAACTTGTATTTGGGCATAGAGTTAGAGGACCTTTAGCTTCATTAAAAGAAAAAAAATTGTTGGACTATGTTTTGAAATTTAAGGACATAAAGCTTGTAGCTTAGCCAAGGAAATTTTAAAATTGACTCAGGAGAAAATGAAAACTTGGTATGATAAAGAAGCTAGAATGAGGATGTTTAAGCCTGGAGATAAGGTGCTAGTTCTTTTCCCAGTGCAAACGAATCCTTTACAAGCTACATTTCATGGTCCTTATGAAATTGTGTCTAAAATCAATGATGTGGATTACGTGATTAAAAGTCCTGATCGTAGAAGGCCAACACAACCTTGCCATATAAATATGATAAAGCCATATTGTGAGAAACAATCTGATACTGTGACTGTTGTGGTTAATGATAATGAATCTGATTTAACTAGGAGCATGATAGATGATTCATCTGAATTTCATTCTAAATCCAACATTGTTTCTGTCAGGTTACCAAATTCAACCATTCTGGTAAATATTTATGAGAAATTAGCACATTTACAGCCAGAGCAGAAACAGCAGATGACGAAATTAATTTTTAAATATAAGGATTTGTTTCCAGATGTTCCGAGAAGGACTACTATAGCTTCACATGATGTAGATGTTGGAGATGCCAAACCCATTAAACAACATCCATATAGGATGAACATAGAAAAATTTGAACTTGCTGAGAAAGAAATTAAATATATGTTAGAGAATAATATTATTAGACCTTCTAACTCGAATTGGAGTACACCCTGTGTTATGGTGCCAAAACCAGATAGTAGTATTAGGTTTTGTACGGACTATAGGAAGGTGAATGCTGTTAGGAAAACAGATGCATATCCAATTCCTAGAGTAGAGGATTGTGTAGATAAAGTTGGAAAAGCAAAGTTCCTTAGAAAGATTGATTTATTGAGAGGGTATTGGTGTGTTCCATTAACGGACAGGGGTAGGGAGGTTTCTGCATTTGTAACTCCATCTGGGCTATATGAAAATAATGTTCTTCCATTTGGGATGAAAAATGCCCCAGATACTTTCCAGAGGATGATTAACTCTGTGATTCAGGGATTGAAAGATACAGAATCTTATATTGATGATTAGTGACAGGAAATGATACTTGGGAAACACACATTATTGCAGTGGAGAAATTGTTTGAAAGGCTTTCAAAAGCTAACTTAACTATTAATTTAGCTAAGAGTGAATTCGGACATGCCACTGTGACTTACCTTGGTTATGTTGTAGGTCAAGGTAAGGTAGCTCCTGTTCAGGCAGAAGTTCGGGCAATTTTAGAGATTCCCAGTCCAACGGGGAAGAAATCTCTCAGAAGATTCTTGGGAATGGTAGGATATTATCGAAAATTTTGTAAGAATTTTGCTAATGTTGCTCTTCCATTAACTAACCTTTTGAAGAAGAATGAGAAGTTTGTGTGGACTGTGCCTTGTCAAGAAGCATTTGAGAAATTGAAAACAATGATATGTCAACAACGTGTGCTTAAAGCCCCTGACATTGAAAAACCTTTTTCATTAGCTGTGGATGTTAGTGATGAGGCTACAGGAGCAGTATTAATGCAAAATAATGAGGGTAATGTGGTTGATCATCCAGTAGCTTACTTTTCTAAGAAATTTATTAAGCATCAAAGAAACTATTGGACAATAGAGAAGGAATTGTTATCGCTTGTTTTAGCTTTAGAACATTTGATGTATATGTTGGTACAACTCAAAAACCACTTATTGTTTTTCACTGATCCTGATCCGTTAGTGTTTCTGAGTAAGATGAAAAAGAAAAACATAATGTTATTAAATTGGAATTTGATGTTACAGGAGTACAATATTGTGATAACTCATATTAAAGGTAAAGATAATGTGGTTGCTGATTGTCTATCTCGAAGTTGAATGTACAATGTGATTTTTTTTATTATGGAGGGAATTATTTTTTCAATTGTAACAATCCTACTGTATTGTAAGTTGTAAGATTTTAGATGATGATACTATGTATACTGTGTATGTTATAAAATTTATACATTTGTTTTTTTTTGTAAATAATTGTTAAAATTTTGTTCTTGATAGACCAATGTTTTTTTGGGGGGGAGGTGTTACGTACCCGTTGGTATCTTGTACTTGTCACGTGACAGGGGTGTTGAAGCTATACTGGACTTAAGGTAGTAGTATTGTGATGGTGAGGTGACGTCAGTTCCCGCCTGTAAAGGTTATGTGAGAGTTTTTTTTTAACATGGTATAAAAGGAGGTCCACTCCCTGTGAGGAGGGGCAGTTCGTGTCTGGATTTGCCATGTTGGCTCCATGCCGCTGCGTGGTCCAATGCTATGACGCAGTTTTGTTGAAAGGTGGAGTTTTATTTAATGCTTAAAGTTTAAAATGTCTTTGCCAGCAGTTACTTTATAATACAGCCCGTTAAAAATCAGTGTAGAGTGAAGATCGCAGTTCGGGAGCGCAAGGATCTTGGAAAGTCGATTTCGACGGTGAAACAGGTTCGACCTTGTTTGATCCTCATTCGGAAGTCATTCGTTGGCGGTCCCCGTGTTAATCCCTGTGAAATAGCAGAAAGGGTTGGGAACAGTGTTGTAAAGGAAAGGTCAGTGCCTTTAAGCCGTTTCATATTCATCTTCGTAAATTCTCCGGGAAAAGTATATTTCGACTGGAAACCGCAACAACACGACATGAACGAGAAGTTAAATCTTATAACAAGTCTCTCCTTTAATGGTCTGTAAGCAGTTTGAACTTTTGCAATACTACTTTGAAGAACCGTTTTTGCAACATCACTTTAAGAACTGTTTTCGCTTTATTCCTTTAAGAACTGTTTAAGCTGCCGCACAGCAGCTGATTTCTGGTTACGTTAGTGGGTTGTGTACTTTTGGGGGTTTGTTTTTCAGTGTTTAATAAATGTTTTATTTTTATAAAAAACCCTGCCTAACTTATATATTTATTGTTGCTGAATCCGTAACAGCCTCAATGAATAAACATGACAGCAATAATAGGCAGTCTGATAAGGGAGAACGGCATTCATTCTTTTACATTATTACATTGTATGTCCAGACACCACATTAGGGCTGAGAACTTGTATTTTCATTTGAGCTGATTGTCCACTCACTGTGCTTCATTTTCTCAGCCAGATCACGTGAACCTTCACTTCATTGTTGCACTCCATGTCCAACAAACCATATATCATCAATACAGTTAAAACTGGGACAGCAAGTGAGGGATTACACTCTGCCGACTCGCTGTCCACTGGATCATGGAATTCAGTCGGCCTTTGTAAATACCTTTGAAGTGACAATTGAATGATGAACTGACATCACTCCCACGTCACAGCATATCTACCTTATGGATATCAATCTGGTAAGATTGAGAAAAGAAGTATTTAAATATTCAAAACGGCTTCTCATTGTCCGCACTGTTGTGATGTGCACTTGTTCAAAGTCACAATATCTGGGAAGAAGTAGATGAACGATATATACTTACACAGACAAACAAACAGAGAAACAGGCAGGCAGAGGACAGGCTCCTCGGCAGACGGCCAGATAGTTAGAGAGATGGATGGATAGATAGGTAGATAGGTAGATGTGCAGACACGCATATCGACAGACGAACAAATATGTTGTTCAGAAAACTATAATCTGCAAATCAGTGAACAGAAACGAGGCAAAGGCAATGGAAATAGACAAAGAAGATGCTTTCGTTCTTGCCATGTGATCGCAGGAATGGAGGACCGTTCTCAGGGATGGCTTCATCAAGACAACTACAGGTGGACGCAATGAGTTGTTTTGTTTTTGATGATCGAAAGCAAACCATTTTCAGATGAGAAGGAACACCCTGTGACCTGGTGGTCTGCGCCGAGTGTTTGACTTGAACCAGTCTGAGTTGGGAAGGACAAAATCAGTTACCAAAATCACATGTCGAGGGAAAGGGCCATAAAGTTTGAGACAACGAAATTGAAAGCTATTAGATTAATGTGATAAGGGAATGATAGTAATAGAAGTTTTCAGGAGTACACGCAGCGACAACTCGGTGGGGAGCAGCCATCGCGGAAGTGAATGTCCCAAAGCTGGGATCGTGGCGGAAAGAATGTTGTAGCTGGGAGCTTAACGTCCAAGGATGCAGATTGTATCGAATGCACAGGAAGGTAGGCGGAGTGGATGGGATCTATTGGTAATAATAATGATGATGATGATGATGATGATGATGATGATGATGATGATGATGATGATGATGATAATAATAATAGTAATAATAATAATAATAATAATAATAATAATAATAATAATAATAATAATAATAATAATAATAATAATAACACAACCATGGTGAAGAGGTGTTACTGTATTAAAAGGAGTAGAATCGTTGTGGGTAGACCTGCGAAACTGCGAGGGTAAAAGGACCTTGATGGGAGTTACACACAGAATTCTGAACAGCAGCAAAGATATGGTCTACACGTTACAAAGGGAGAACGGGAAACGCACGTCAAAAGGGAGATGTTTGTGGGTTCATAGGGGATTTCAAAAGATAGGTAGTACAATAATCTGCCTATCCTCTGTAGACAGACATGGCATGTTGGCTAGCAACACGTGGTACCACCTCTCACTCACAGCTGTGCTAAGGATGGGCTCAAGGATTGTTATAGCTAATCCCTATGACTCAAAATGAGAGTGAGAGTTCATCATCCAATTTGGAATACATTCAGATGGTGCATTAAATTCAAGTTTGCGAAAAACAGTTTGGTGCTGGATCTGAAGTGAGAGAGCTTGTAGAATACCTGCGAGATAGCATTTCAGCGCAGCTCGTGGCTGACCCACAGGGGGCTCGGTTAATCTGGATCGGGTGTGCATACTGAACCGGATTTGCTTCGGGAGCTTACGGTGGCGGAACTCTTCGGAGACAGTGATCAAAATACTACGAATAGGCAATAAATGCTGGCTTAGCTGGCGACGCTCACACCTCATAAATGAAATTGAAAAATAACGGCACAGAATGCACCCCGCAATTTGAGAGGGAGAAGGGAAAGTCAGAGCGTTCAGTATTCCAGTGGAGGGAAGGAAATTACACCGGCATGAGAGAGCAGCCGGGCAAAGCTGATTGGAAGGGGACATTCGCAGGAACATAAGCTAAGCGGCAATGGCTGGAGTTTCTGTGAGTAATTCCCAAAATCCACACATCCCGAATAAGAAGAAGTATTGACGACGAAACCATGGCTGACAAGGAAGTCAAGGCTAACATTGAATCAAATGAGAGGTCATATAAAAGATCAAAAATTGTTGGGAACTTAGAGGATTGTAAAACTTTTTTTAACAAATCACCAGAACGTAACTAAAGAGGCATAAGGGGAAATATGAAATAGGAAGGAAAGGTAGCAACAATATCAAAGATTTTCCAGATATATGTATTGCCGTTGTTCAGATTTCCGCGAGCGCTGTAGATTTCATTTTGTAGCTTTCTGTAGAAACGGCGTGCTCGGTTGGTAGTGTGTATGTTTCAGTTACAGATAAGGGGACGGTGATGATCACCTAATGTGTCAACCATTCAGGATGGTGGAATTGGATAGTTTTCTGGAGAAAGCTGGGCTGAAAGCAATTTGTGAGGGACACTGCTGGGTTTTGGGGTCTTTTGGCGGGAGCTGAGGAGAGGGGAAGATCAGGCGAGACGGCCATAGGGTTCCATCCGGCGGCAAGGCGCGATCCTAAGGAGGTCAAGATGGGAAGTTTTACCGGTGACGGTGATGTGACTCGGCGGCATGAGTGAAGGACACACCAGGCTTTTGGAAGATATGAGCTCCGACGCTGTGTGCATTTTGCCTGGTTTAGTTGTTGATGGGTTTTTGATTTTTTATCTTTTCCTCTTAATAACTGTTCTCTAAAGCTGGAATTAGTAAATATGCTCACGTTATAATTGTATGTGGTGTATAATTTGCTATTCCCTGCCGACGGATAACTGCATATGGGTAATATTTATACAGCATTCGCTCAAACAGCTGCCTTCTCACTCTGACTCTGTCTGTCATCCTACAAACCCCAATGTCTCAGCGATATTCCTCCCACAGATGTTCCTCTGGTTGACCCCAGTGACGAGCGGAGAACTAAGCGGTTTAGACCTGGGCCCACAACAGTTCACTCTCCATATCATCGGTTTGGACGAGGGGACACAGCGAAGCGAATTTCATTTTACAGATCACACTCAGCTGAAAAGTAGATTCAATTTTGGATATGGATAGTCTGCACAGTGATATGTACACGTTCGGAGAGAGCGCAAAAGTATTGCAGATGCATTACTACGTTGGGAGTGCGAAATTCTTCACTTTGAATGGGAAAACACAACTGATTATTTAAACGGAGGAGGATTGCTGAGCGCTTTTGCGCAGAGGGACTTGTGAGTTGCTTTGGCTTGAGTCGCAAAAGGTGCAACTGCTTCTGAGAAGGCAAATGGAATGTCGTCCTTCGTGGCTGGAGGGATTATGCTGCATATTTTCAGGGTAGTGCCGGTGTACATTATGCAGTTCTGTCCATCGTACTTGAAGAAACACCGAACACAGGACGGGCTTTTTAAAATCGAAGCAAGGGGCTGAGAATGAAGGACGAAAGACATCTCAGAGAGAAGCCATTTTTTAGAACCTTTTTTGTTAATTATTATTGAAGATTAACAAAAGAAAATCCATTAAGGTATTAATGACAATAAGTCATTATGATCAATGAAGAATTAGATTAGCAAATAACTGATTAACAAAGCTAAGCATTATATTAATAATAAGAAGAAAAAAACAAAATATGAAGAATATTTTTGAAAGAAAGTAAAGAAAAAAACTCTACTAAGAAGAAAGACTCTACTAACTAAAAAAAATATATAAATAAAAACAATTGGGAACGCAACCCCGGAGCTATACATCATAAAATCTTCCATAGAAGCAAGATATCAATCCGCCAACTCAAATGCATTTGAACAAAAATCGGAAGGAAACCATATTAATTAACTCAAATCAGGTGACAGTAGCTGGCAAATAAACCCCACCTTTTCTCAAATTCAAATCGAGGATCAAATGTTTGAATTCTGATTTTATACTAACTAAGACATCACATCCCTTGAGAGAAGCATTGCGTCAAAGTAGGAGCAGAAGCATCTTTCCATTTCAACAAAATAACCCTTCTGGCCAATAATGTAACGAATGCACTTACATGTTGTCTGATGGAGACATACCATGAATATATTGAGGGATTATACCAAACAATCTGTCAATTTATTAGGTTGTAAATTAATTTTTAAAACTTACGACCTTGCATAGAAAATAGATTTCCAAAAAGGTTTCAATACAGAACACGACCAAAACATATGTGTCATTGTGGGTTTACATCTATCACACTGACTATGAACATCAGGAAACATTTTAGACAGTCTATCCTTTGTCAAAGAGAAATAACGTAAAATTTTAAATTGAATTAAAGTGTGACTAGCACAGATTGATAAAGAGTTAACCAACTTCAAATCCGCAACCGATCCTCTGTTACCAAGATCATGTTAAGCTCTCTCACACAATCCTGCTTAATCTTAAGTGAAAGGTTATTGTGCTTTTGCAACAATAAGTTATAAATTTCCCCAATAAAACCTTTCACAAAAGGGTTCATTTTTACAATGATATCTAACAGGTCAGAATCCTGTAAATATGGAAAATTACTTAATATTTTTGTAAGAAATGCCTGACCTGAAGATATTGCAGAAAATGTGAATTCGAGAGAGAGTATTTAGTTACTAATCTCTCAAAAGACATCAGTCAGTCATTTTGGAACTGATCCATGAAGGGATCTGACGCCGAGACATCAACCGTCTCGATATCACCACCCCTCTCTCCTATTCTAACCTCACTCCCTCTAAACGCACTGCCCTCCACTCTCTCCGCACTAACCCTAACCTCACCATCAAACCTGCAGACAAAGGTGTTGCCGTAGTAGTCTGGCGGTCGGACCTCTACCTCACTGAGGCCAAACGGCAGCTCTCCGACACCTCCTCGTAATTACCCCTGCCACAGGACCCCACCAAAAAACTCTCCCGCACCATCTCCACCCTCATCAACTCCGGACACCTTCCTCCCTCAGCCAAAAAACTCATAATTCCCACACCCCGCACAGCTCGGTTTTACCTCCTCCCCAAGATCCACAAGCCTGACTGTCCCGGCAGACCCATAGTTTCAGCCTGCTCCTGCCCCACCGAACTTGTGTCTGCCCACTTCATGTTATCCCCCATAGTTCAGACTCTCCCCACCTACATCCAGGATACATCCCATGCCCTTCACCTCTTCAATAACTTCCAATTCCCCGGCCCCAAGAGCTTCATTTTCACCATGGATGTTCAATCCTTATACACCTCCATCCACATCAAGAAGGCCTCAAAGCCCTCCGCTACTTTTTGGATAACAGACCTCACCAGTTCCCCAGCACCACCACACTCCTCCGTTTGGCGGCGCTTGTTCTAACTCTCAGTAACTTCTCCCTTGGTTCTTCCCACTTTCTCCAGACCGAGGGTGTCGCCATGGGCACTCGCATAGGCCCCAGCTATGCCTGCCTCTTTGTGGGTTATGTGGAACAGCCGATGCTCCAAATCTATACTGGCACCACTCCCCAACTTTTCCTCCACTACATTGACGACTACATTGGTGTTGCTTCCTGCGCCCGTGCTGAGCTCGTCAATTTCATTAACTTTGCTTCAAACTTTCACCCAGCACTTAAATTCACTTGGTCTTCTGTAAACCCACTGACTCCCATAACTATCTTGACTATACCTCTTACACCCTGCACATTGCAAAAATACTATTCCCTATTCCCAGTTCCTCCGTCTCCGCCGCATCTACTCCCAGGATGAGGCTTTCCGTTCCAGGACTTCTCAAATGTCCTCTTGTTTCACGATCGTGGTTTCCCTTCTGGTTTCATCAAAGATGCCCTAACACTCATCTCCTCCACCACCCGCACTTCAGCCCTTAATCCCTCCTCCCGTCACCACAACAGGGACAGGGTTCCCCTTATCCTCACCTACCACAAAACCAGTCTCAGGATCAAAGCATATTATCCTCCACAACTTCTGCCACCTTCACCAGGACACCACCATTAAACACATCTTTCCCTCCCTACCCCTGTCAGCTTTTCGCAGGGATCGTTCCCTCCGCGACTGCCTGGTCCACACGTCCCTCCCCATAGATCTACCACCTGGCACTTATCCCTGCACGCGCAAATGCTACACCTGTCCCCACACCTCCTCCCTAACTACAATTTCGGGCCCCAGACAGTCCTTCCAGGTGAGGCAACACTTCACCTGCGAGTCTGCTGGAGTTGTCTATTGCATCCGGTGCTCCCGGCGCGGCCTCCTCTACATCGGCGAGACCCGACGCAGATTGCAGGAACGCTTCGTGCCGTCGATCTTCCCGTTATCCTCCGAAGTTCTGTCGTGGTCACCGACTACGACCTTGATACGTACGACCGTTCTTCAGTGGTGGAATTATCACCCAGGCAAGGATGGACATACAAATAATTCCCCACTGGTCGCACCTTTTCACACTGAGTCACTGATTGATTTCCCCGAATCGATCCTCTGAACCCTCCCTTTCGTGTGGGTGCAACAAAGCTCAGTCAGTGTTGGTACTGTGCGCCTCGTGGTGTGTCTCAGTGCGTCTGTCTGTGTAACGACGGACGTAGCTTTTAAGTTTCCATGTTGGACACCAGCTGTCCATCAACCTGCTCCGCCCTTCGCTTTCGGCAGGAAATCTACAGGCAGGCAAGTGACCTCGCAGAAAGCTAAACAATCGGCAGAGGAATCATAACATCAGTCTTTGAATCTCTCTCTCTCTCTCTCTCTCTCTCTCTCTCTCTCTCTCTCTCTCTCTCTCTCTCTCTCTCTCTCTCTCTCTCTCTCTCTCTCTCTCTCTCTCTCTCTCTCTCTCTCTCTCTCTCTCTCTCTCTCTCTCTCTCTCTCTCTCTCTCTCCCTCTTAATAGCAGCACATTTCATATAGTCTATTCTGGACCCCTTTTCAAGCTAGGGTGACCCTTAACACAAGGTTAAGTGAAACTGCTTCAGAGAATTCAATTCCAAAATCAGCCCAAGGTGGTCGTTCATTTTTATCAGCCCAATATAACCAAAATCACATAGAACGTATATTAACTGCCCAATAATACATTCTTAAATTAGGCAAAGGAAGACCTCCATCCTTTTTGATTTTTAGTAAATGATATTTACGAATTCTTGGCCTTTTATTATTCCAACCAAAAGATGAGATAATAGAGTCAACCTGATCAAAAAACTTCTTAGTTAAAAAAATACGGATATTTTGAAATTCTTTTAAAAATTTTGGTAAAATCATCATTATAACTGCATGAATTCGGCCGGCTAACGAAAGTGTAAGTGGATTCCATCTACAAAATAATTGCTTCATAAAATCCGCTAAAGGAGCCAAATTAGCTTTTTAAAGGTGTTTATAATTTTTAGTAATAATAAAACCTAAATATTTAAAAGAGACCGTATCTTTAAAAGGAATGTCATCATATATAGAAGCAGAATCACTTAGGTTAAATAATTCACTAACATGGAGGTTTATTTTATATCCCGAAAACTTTCCAAATTCGTTTAATAGTTTCAATAAATTAGGAATGGATTCTTCAGGATTCGAAATATATATTAAGAGATCGTCAGCATAAAGGGAAATCTTATGAATAGTCCCATTTATGAAAATTCCATGAATATCTTTAGCTTCACGAAGTGCAATAGCCAATGGTTCCAACATCAAATTAAATAACAAGGGACTTAACGGACATTCTTGTCTCGTATACCGCAAAAGTCAAATACAAGGAGATCTGCAATTGTTAGTAATAACAATAGCAATAGCGCTTTTATATGACGTTCTGATCCGCTTATTATAATTAATACCTATGCCGAATTTCTCTAAAACGTTAAGTAAGCATTTCATTCAACTCTGTCAAATTCCTTTTAAGCATCCAGAGAGGCAACACATTGGGGAGTCTTAGAAAAGTATGAACGTATAAACATTTAACAGTCTCCGAACATTAGAGAAGGAATAACGGCCCTTTACAAAACCTAAAAATACAACAATAACAGATGCTGTTGGATCAAAGAATACGTTGTGTACGTATTCCGTTACAAAACCTGTTTGGTCTTGAGAGATAATTTTAGGTCTAACATTCTCGAGCGATTAGCCATTATTTTTGAAAGAATTTTTAGCATCCACATTTAATAATGAAATAGGTCTATATGAAGCACAGTCAGTAGCGTCTTTATCTTTCTTAAGAATTAAAGAAATAGAAGCTTCATAAAATGTGGAAGGTAACACTCCTATCAAAAAAGAATCTTTAAGCATGTCCAACATATATGGAGAAAGCACCCTTTTCATTTTTTAAAATAAAATCCTACAGAATAACCATCCAGTCCAGGAGCTTTGCCAGATTGCACTGAAAAATAGCTTTCTAAAATTGGTTTTCTGTAACAAGCGCATCAAGAGTTTGTTAACCTTCAACAGAAATTCGAGGAAAATCGATCTTTTGTAAAAAAAAAAAAGGCGTTCATTTTAGGAGAATCAACTTGAAACTGAGATTTATAAAGTTCAATGTAAAAGTCTTGAAAATTTTTACTAATATTTTCATAATTACATGCTGAACTGCTGTCTCCCTGACGATTTTTTGAATGTGTCTTTTGGCTCTAGCAGCTTTTAATTCTGATGCTAATAGCTTACTATTATTTATCCCCAAACACATAAAATTGACTTTTCAATTTAAGCAAATTTCTTGCAATAGAATAAGTTAATAATAAATTATATTGTGATTGAAGTTCAACTCTTTATTTTAATAAATCAATGTTAAGAGAAATTGTATAAATCTTATCCAAGTCTTTAACTTGTTTTGAAATCTTATATAACTCAGTTTTTGCTGGTTCTTAAGCTTACCTCAATAGAAGATTATCTGACAGCGCAGAAATGTTTTAAATGTATCCCATATAATCAATTTCGACACATCTCCCGTATTAGTAAGATGAAAAAAATATTTTATCTAATTCTCAATAAATTTGACAAAGTCCGAACTTTGAATTAATTTTCTGGAAAACACCAAGGCGAATTTGCAATAGCAACATCATTTAACTCAAAGGCTAAGCTTAAAAGCGCATGATCCGAGAGAACGATAGCATCATATTGACATTTCGGGACTTTGGACAAAAATCGGGGATCAGCTATAAATTAATCAATTTTCGAATAAATTTTGGTGAACATCTTGAAAA